>NC_057814.1:289745744-289757159 GCF_018294505.1 Triticum aestivum | reverse complement strand
CACGGCCTCGCCGCCGCCGGACGTCGCCGTCGCCGCCCGTTCCGCCGCCGCCGGACGCCGTCGTCGCCGCCCGCCGCCTTGCTACCGACCTCGCCGCCTGCCGGAATTCCGCCGCCGCCGCCCGTCCCAAGGTAGCCGCGGGGTTTCGCCGGAAAACCGTTTGTTTTTTTAGTAAACCAACGGTTATTTTATTTTAGATCGGTTTTATTTTTTTCCCGGTTTAGTTATTTAGCGGACGTTCGTCCGTACGTTCGTTTTAACGGACGCCGTTCACCGTTAGCCGCAGAGAGCGAACATTCGTTCGTTAGCCTGTTCGTCAGTTTTTCTTTTTCCAGGGTTTTTCCGCGATTACTTTCGATCGCGATTTCTGCCCTGATTTTCGTTTTAGTTTATCTTTTCGCTCGTTTATCGGAATCAGGCGATTCAAGCGTCTAGATCTTCGTCTCGAAACCCTCTTTCTGTTTAACCAACTTGAACAAGATTTTGGTACTTTAAATTTGACTTTAGTCCAGATTAGTAATCGGATCTTGTTTCTTCCGCAGTTTGAGTTTCGTTGCTCCATTTGATTTGATTCTTTTTGCAAACCGGAGTTCTTCAGTTGAACTTTCTGGTTAGATCTTATTATTTGAGTTTTACTAGTGCATCTTTGCTTGGTTGCTTATGTATGCTATTGTTTGTTTGTGATAGAATTCCCGGAGTGCGAAGCGTGCTACTACGAGTCTCTAGGTTTTGCGGATCGTCAGCAAGGCAAGTAACACATTGATCATACTCTTTTCATACCCAGTTTTTATGCGTTAGTTACAAATCCTCAAACACTGCATGATTAGGATGTGATTAACTTGTGGGTTTGGGAAGTAGTTGATGAGGTAGAACCTATTGCCCTGTTTTATTATAAAACCCTTGGGAGTTACTTCTACGTTATGCTTATATTGCCATGCTATGCTCGTAGACGTGGATTGGGTTTGAGTGTATCCATGACAGATGTGAGTTGTTAATTAATGGTTCAACTTAAGGTGGCAACTTTAATACACATCTGGGTGGATTGTTTGTTTTGGGCACCTGGGGAATCCAGTGTTGTCCTAGGATATCCCGGGGTTATACCGTGTGATCATCCTATGGTCCGCCACCCAGGCTCAAATGGATCATAATATTATTCATGCTAGAAACATCCGTGTGCAGCCACAAGCCATTATGGGCTCTGGCATAGTTGAGTATGTTGTGTGACCTCTTTTAGTGGTGGGCTAGCAGATGTAGAGGGAAAGTAGGTGTAACTGTCCACCCAGAGTAAAGAGTTAACGCTTCTGAAAGACTGTGTCTCGGTCATCCATTTCTCAAACACCATGTAGTGCGAGAAATCAAACGGAGGAGATCGAGTCTTGTGGGGAAAAGTGCGCAAACCTCTGCAGAGTGTATAAACAAATCATGGTTAGCCGTGTCCCCGGTTATGGACATCTTGAGTATCTGGTACTTGAATTATTGATTTGATCTCATCACTCTAAATTAATTTGTTGGGTTGTTAATGATTACTTTTAATTGGGATTGAGATGGGGGTACCATCCTCAATGTTTCAACCACCATGATAGTTAAATAAAATGTATTCCTTTGTTGTAGGGAAAAATTGGCTTTTCACAAAAACCATATAACCATAGAGCCTCCACCAGCCATATATGCATGTAGTGATAGCATTTATCTGTTCATTGCTCTACTGTGTTATATTGCCAACATATTCCATGTGCTGACCCGTTCTCGGGCTGCAACGTATTATGTTGCAGACTTTTCAGACGAGGAGTAAGGTTTGATAGGCTGTTGTCGTGCACTCAGCTATGCCGTTGGAGTTGATGGACTCGCTTTATCTTCCAAGTCTTCTGCTGTTATCTTATTTAGATGGCCTTAAGCCATATTTATTGTAATAAGTTCTCTTTTGGAGACATTCGCTGTAATAAGTGTGTGATTGCTACTCTGTTATAAACCCTTCGAGTACTGTGTGTGTCAGCATTACCGATCCAGGGATGACACTGAGCACAGAGACTTGACCGTCTGAGGTCGAGTCGCTACATTCTTGAAGAGATCACGGGTGTAGTGTGTAGGCACGAATCGAGCTCTCATGACCTCCTTCATTTCCGTCCAAGTTGTGATTGGTGGTTCGCCTCTTGTATGTCATCGCTCGATCACTTGTTCCCACCAAAAGAGGACGTAGTCTTGAAAATCAAGGGAGGCCATGGCGATCTTCTTTTCCTTGTCGTAGTTGTGAAGATGGAATATCTTATCCACCTTCAAGGCCCATGAGAGGTATTCTTCGGGACAATTGCTTCCTGTAACATCCCAAATTTTCAATTTGGAATGTTATACATAGGTCATTCATGCATATAATATTTTATTGCATTTTCTATTTGCGATCCTCGAAATCCTAAGCAACTCAAGATTCCACCGTTTTCATATTTGAATTTTATCAAATATTGAAACAAGGATCATTTTGTTTTTAATTAATTTTTCTCTCCGAAAATATTTCATATCAAAATATATGAGAGGAGATAATATGACTTCTCCAGAATAAATGAAGTATTGGAGGAAAAATATTAAAATCAAATAAATAATTTACTTGGATTTTATTGCAATTTTATTTGAATTAGAAAAAATATGTATTTTTCAAAATTGCATTTTAGGGGCAAGAAAATGTTCACCTTGTTCTAAATATTCCATTTAGACGGTGAAAATTTGCTTTGATATTTTTAGATTTTTATTTATTTTTCTAAGATTTTTCCGGCGAAATCTGTTTTAGAAAAAAATCAAACCGACTCCGGACCGTAACCGGCCAGGACTCCCCAGGCCGGCCCTCTTATAAGCCGCGCCCCGCGACCCCGCAACCCACCCCGCCGCCGCAGCCCACCCACGCCTCCCGAACCCTAGCGCCGCCGCTAGCCGCCGCCGCCTTGCCGCGCCGCCGCCCAGTTCCGCCGCCCCGCCATTATTTTCGATCGCGATTTATGCCCTAATCTTCGATCTAGTGTATCTTTTCGCTCGTTTATGCAAATCAGGTGAAACAAGCGCCTAGATCTTCGTCTCGATGCCCTCTTTCTGTTTAACCAACTTGAACAAGATTTTGGAACTGTAAAATTTGACTTTGGTCCAGATTAGTAATCGAATCTTGTTTCTTTCGCAGTTTGAGTTTCGTTGCTCCGTTTGATTCGATTCTTTTTGCAAACCGAAGTTCTTCAGTTGAACTTTCTAATTAGATCTTCTTATTGGGGTTTTACCCATGCAACTTTGCTTGATTGCTTATGTATGCTATTGTTTATTTGCGATAGAATTCCCGGAGTGCGAAGCGTGCTACTACGAGTCTCTAGGATTTGCAGATCGTTAGCAAGGCAAGTAACACATTGATCATACCCCTTTATTACCCTGTTTTTATGCATTAGTTTCAACCCTCACACATTGAATGAGTAGGATCTCTTAACATGTGGGTTTCGGAAGTAGATGATGAGGTAGAACCTATTACCTGTTTTTATTATCAAACCCTTGGGAGTTACTTCTACGTTATGCTTATATTGCTATGCTCGTAGACGTGGTTTGGGTGAGTGAATCCATGACAGATGTGAGATTGTTAATTAATGGTTCAACTTAAGGTGGCAATTTTAACACACATCTGGGCGGATTGCTTGTGGGCACCTAGAGAATCCAGCGTTGTCCTAGGATATCCCGGAGCACCCGTGTGATCATCCTACGGTCCGCCATCCAGGCTCAAAGGGATCATAAGATTATTCATGCTAGAAACTTACGTGTGCATCCACAAGCCATTATGGGCTCTGGCATAGTTGAGTATGTTGCATGACCTCTTCCAGTGGTAGGCTAGCAGATGTAGGGGATGTAGGTTGGTACTGTCTACCCGGGGTTAGAGTTAATGCTTCTGAAAGACTGTGTCTCGTTCATCCGTTTCTCAAACACGATGCAGTGCGAGAAATCCAACGGAGGAGATCGAGTCTTGTTGGGAAATGTGCGCAAACCTCTGCAGAGTGTATAAACTAATCATGGTTAGCCGTGTCCCCGGTTATGGACATCTTGAGTCCAGATTAGTAATCGAATCTTGTTTCTTTCGCAGTTTGAGTTTCGTTGCTCCGTTTGATTCGATTCTTTTTGCAAACCAGAGTTCTTGAGTTGAACTTTCTGGTTAGATCTTCTTATTGGGGTTTTACCCGTGCACCTTTGCTTGATTGCTTATGTATGCTATTATTTGTTTGCGATAGAATTCCCGGAGTGCGAAGCGTGCTACTACGAGTCTCTAGGATTTGCAGATCGTCAGCAAGGCAAGTAACACATTGATCATACCCCTTTATTACCCTGTTTTTATGCATTAGTTTCAACCCTCACACATTGCATGATTAGGATCTCTTAACATGTGGGTTTCTGAAGTAGATGATGAGGTAGAACCTATTACCTGTTTTATTATCAAACCCTTGGGAGTTACTTCTACGTTATGCTTATATTGCTATGCTATGCTCGTAGACGTGGTTTGGGTGAGTGAATCCATGAAAGATGTGGGATTGTTAATTAATGGTTCAACTTAAGGTGGCAACTTTAACACACATCTGGGTGGATTGCTTGTGGGCAGCTGGAGAATCCAGTGTTGTCCTAGGATATCCCGGAGCACCCGTGTGATCATCCTACGGTCCGCCACCCAGGCTCAAAGGGATCATAAGATTATTCATGCTAGAAACTTACGTGTGCAGCCACAAGCCATTATGGGCTCTGGCATAGTTGAGTATGTTGCATGACCTCTTCCAGTGGTAGGCTAGCAGATGTAGGGGATGTAGGCTGTCTACCCGGGGTTAGAGTTAATGCTTCTGAAAGACTGTGTCTCGGTCATCCGTTTATCAAACACCATGCAGTGCGAGAAATCCAACGGAGGGGATCGAGTCTTGTGGGGAAAAGTGCGCAAACCTCTGCAGAGTGTATAAACTAATCATGGTTAGCCGTGTCCCCGGTTATGGACATCTTGAGTATCTGGTACTTGAATTATTGATTTGATCTCATCACTCTAAATTAATTTGTTGGGTTGTTAATGATTACTTTAATGGGGATTGAGTTGGAGGAACCTTCTCAATGATGTTTCAACCACCATGATAGTTAAATAAAACATATTCCTTTGTTGTAGGAAAAAATTGGCTTTTCGCAAAAACATATAACCTTAGTGCCTCCACCAGCCAAATATGCATGTAGTGATAGCATTTATCTGTTCATTGCTCTACTGTGTTATATTGCCAGCATATTCCATGTGCTGACCCGTTTTCGGGCTGCAACGTATCATGTTTAGGAATAAATATTTTTTGCTTTTTGCTTGTTGGGAGGCAACCCAATTTTATTTTTAGTTTTTTGCTCTTAGCTATGCCGTTGGAGTTGATGGACTCACTTTATCTTCCAAGCCTTCCGCTATTATCGTATTAGATGGCCTTAAGCTATATTTATTGTGATAAGTTCTCTTTTGAGACATTCGATGTAATATGTGTGTGATTGCTACTCTGTTATAAAATCCATTCGAGTACTGTGTGTGTCAGCATTACCGATCCAGGGATGACACTCAAGCACCGATACTTGACCGTCTAAGGTCGGGTCGCTACAAGATGGTATCAGAGCCTCTGCTGAATGTAGGACACGGCCACTAAGAGAAAGCCATAGGTCACTCTTCTCTACTCATTTCTGACTCCTCTCCACTTTCTACTCTTTAGGATGGCGGACTCGAGGAACAAGTTTGCACAACCGGATGAAGACACACCCTTTGGACGACACTTGAAGGAAGTCACCAGATACATGAACATTGGAATACCAAGCTTCACCGGGACCTACACTGCTACTTTACCAGAAGAGGAGCGCTGGATGATTCGAGTTCAAGTTCCAGGAAGGACATTCACGCCAGTCACTGAGCCCATAGAGTTTTCCTTTGATGCCCCAACCTGGAGCCTAGTAAAGAGCATGGCAGCTCACATCGCCATGGGACGCATTGGCGAAGTTTACCACAAGGATCTGAAGGATACTATCTACCAGATATGTGGGCGCCGAGATGAGCAATGGGAGATAGTCAACACCAGGAGGGATAGGTCCATTGCAGCCTTTATCCAGGAGTTAAACCAGCACATTCGACGCCAGGAGAACCAGATGTGCGCAAGCATGATAGATTTGAAGAAGGCGATGACTAGGATCACCGAGCTAGAAGAGGAACTCAAGTCTACACGCGATGGATATGAGGAGGAAATGACGATACTCGTGGAGAAGAATGATGACCTGACAAGGAAGCTAGGAGTTTTCCTGGGAGACCCCGCGCTAGGAGGAGAAGACAACAAACCTAAGGAGATTCGTTTTGAAGACTACATCATCATTGACGACACCGACTCTGACCCTGATGGTAGTGATGATGATTATGAAGACGAAGCTGGAGCGGATATCATGGAGTCTTCCACCGATCAAAATTTCTAGATGACCACCATATGATTAGTAGTATTCCCCCTGTATATAGTAGTAGTCTGAGCACTTTTGTAACGATAGTTCTAGACCGTTTGTATGCCCTTGCTTGATTGATTGAGTGATATGATATGATTGTGTTTGTCTCATGTGCATATGGGTAGTGCTTTCTCACTAGACCTCATTTCTATTCTAATCTCTCCCCTTTAAACCCATTAGATGCCTCCGAGACGTGACACCGGATTTGTCTTCCCACCGGAGATCACCCAGTTGATCCAGCAGCAGAATGCCTTGATGCAGATATCAGTCTAGAACCAAGGCAACAACAATAACAACAACAACAACCCGCCACCACCACCACTAGTTGATAACTTAGCCCGTTTTCTGAGGTTGCAGCCGCCGGTGTTTTCCAGTAGCACCGAGCCCATAGTTGCGGATGACTGGCTATGTAAGATTGGAAGGGAGTTGACCACCGCAGGTTGCACAGATGCTGAGAAGGTGCGTTTTGCCGCGCACCAATTGGATGGACCAGCAGCTTCGTGGTGGGAGAATTACACGGCC
This sequence comes from Triticum aestivum, assembly GCF_018294505.1. Classification (NCBI taxonomy): domain Eukaryota; kingdom Viridiplantae; phylum Streptophyta; class Magnoliopsida; order Poales; family Poaceae; genus Triticum; species Triticum aestivum. The sequence continues at coordinate 289,750,148 of NC_057814.1, read as the reverse complement.
ACTTTCCCTATAGCCAATATCACTTGGGATCAATTTTAGCAAGCTTTCCGCACAGCCCATGTCTCAACTGGAGCTATGAGCATGAAGAAGCATGAGTTTCGCAACTTGCGCCAGGGAAATCATACTGTGGCTCAGTACATAGATGAGTTTAGTAAGCTATCCCGTTATGCCCCTGATGATGTGGCCACAGATGCCGCGAAGCAGGAGAAGTTTATGGAAGGGCTGAATGATGAGATGAGCATGCAGTTGATGGCGGCAACATTTAACAACTACCAGGAGTTGGTAGACAAGGCTCTTATGATGGAAGGGAATGGAGCAAGCAGTAATCAGAACCGCTCCAATCCAGCCACACCCGCCAAGAGGGACCTAAGTCACATTACTTGTTTCAAGTGCGGGAAGACTGGACACTATGCCACTGAGTGCCCCGAAGCAAAGAATGGTAATGGCAATGGAAGTGCTGGGAAGATGCCCAACCCTTTCAACAGGGGACAAGTGAACCACGTGAACGTGGAGGAGGTTGAAGAGCAGCCTGATGCAGTAATCGGTAAGTTTTTGGTTAAGTCATTTACTGCAGTTGTTCTTTTTGATACTGGTGCATCGCATTCATACATTCCAAGGGGATTGGTGGACAAGTTTAAGTTACCCACCTTAGCACTTAGGACACCTTTATTTGTAAGCTCACCCGGTGCAGAGTATATGGCCAGCCGATGGTGCGATTGGATACCCTTAACCATTGGTAGCCATGTTTTCCCCTCAGACCTGGTAATTTTGGAGTCACAAGGTTTGGATGTGATACTAGGAATGGATTGGCTATCGAAGTATGGAGGAAACATGGACTGTGCTAGCAGGTCTATTCTACTCACCACCCCGGAGAGAAAAAGGATCAAGTATGTTTCCAGGCATGCGCCGAGGAGGACCCAAGTAAATTCTCTCACGGGAGTTGTTCAGGAAGAAGTGCCGGTAGTGAAGGATTACCCAGATGTATTTCCAGAGGAGTTACCAGGCATGCCGCCAGATCGAGACATCGAGTTTTTGATAGAATTATTGCCAGGCACCAGACCGATATCGAAGAGACCGTACCGAATGCCCGCAAATGATCTGGAGGAGATCAAGAAGCAGATTAAGGAGTTGTTGGAGAAAGGTTACATTCGATGAAGTTCATCACCATGGGGAGCCCCAGTGCTCTTGGTTGAGAAGAAGGATGGATCGTTAAGAATGGTTGTTGATTATCGTGCGTTGAATGAAGTAACGATCAAGAACAAGTACCCACTGCCTAATATCAATGATTTCTTTGACCAGCTGCAAGGAGCTAAAGTGTTTTTGAAGATCGATTTGCGATCAGGATATCACCAGCTGAAGATTCGAGAAAAAGATATACCTAAGACAGCCTTCACCACAAGGTACGGGCTATATGAGTACATGGTTATGTCATTTGGATTGACTAACGCCCCAGCCTATTTCATGAGTATGATGAACAAGGTGTTCATGGAGTTCTTGGATAAGTTTGTCGTGGTGTTCATTGATGATATCTTGGTGTACTCGAAGAATGAAGAGGAACACAAGGAACATTTGCGATTAGTTCTCGAGAAGCTCAGGGAACATCAGTTATATGCCAAGTTCAGCAAATGTAAGTTTTGGTTGAAGGAAGTTGGATTTCTTGGACATGTTATATCAGGAGAAGGTATAGCAGTGGATCCTACCAAGGTTCAGTCAGTCACTGAGTGGTTGGCACCCACCTCAGTTGGAGAGATCCGCAGTTTTCTTGGACTCATGGGATACTACCAGAGATTTATTGAGAATTTCTCCAAGATTGCAAAGTCGATGACGACATTGTTGAAGAAGGACACCAAGTTCCATTGGACTGAAGAATGTGAAGCAAGTTTCCAGGAGTTGAAGAAACGTTTGACTACAGCCCCAGTGTTGATTCTGCCGGATATACGCAAGGATTTCCAAGTGTATTGCGACGCCTCTTGCTTAGGACTTGGAGGAGTCTTATGCAAGACGGAAGAGTTGTTTCGTATGCCTCACGACAACTTCGACCACATGAGTTGAATTATGCCACACACGATTTGGAGTTAGCAGCTGTGGTGCATGCGCTCAAGACCTGGAGACATTTTCTTATCGGAAACGTTGCGATGTGTACACGGATCACAAGAGTTTGAAATACATTTTTACCCAGAAGGAGCTGAACCTCAGGCAAAGGAGATGGTTGGAGCTCATAAAGGATTATGATATGAAGTTGCACTATCATCCAGGCAAGGCCAATGTCGTAGCAGACGCTTTGAGCCGGAAGAGTTATGTCAATACCCTCGTGAGCGGAGGATTGCCAAGGGAGTTAGCAGACGATCTCATGGAGTTACGTTTGGAGATAGTCCCTAAAGGTTTTGTTCCAGCATTAGAGGTTCAGTCAACATTATTGGAAAAGATTCGAGAAGCTCAGAAGGTTGATAAAGAAATTGCCGAGATAAAGGAGAAGATGAGCGAAGGAAAAGCCAAAGGTTTTCGTGAAGACGAGCACGACACCTTGTGGTTTGAGGAACGTATATATGTGCCCAATAATGCGGAGCTCAGGAAGTTGATACTACAGGAAGCTCATGACTCACCATACTCGATACACCCCGGTAACACCAAGATGTATTTGGATTTGAAGGAGCGATTCTGGTGGACTGCAATGAAGAAGGATATTGCCGAGTATGTAGCCATATGTGATGTATGTCAGAGAGTGAAGGCAGAACATCAGAAGCCAGCAGGATTACTGCAGCCTATGCCGATACCCGAATGGAAGTGGGATAAGCTTGGCATGGATTTTATCACCGGATTACCCAGGACCCGATCGGGATATGATTCTATCTGGGTAGTAGTGGATCGTTTGACCAAGGTGGCTCACTTTATCCCAGTGAAAACCACTTATACAAGTGCAAAGTTGGCCAAGATATATATTACCAGGATCGTATGTCTGCATGGAGTTCCGAGGACCATCGTATCAGATAGAGGAACCCAGTTTACTTCAAAGTTTTGGCACCAGCTGCACCAGACCTTGGGAAGTAGGCTAGAGTTCAGCACCGTTTTTCACCCGCAGACAGATGGACAGACCGAGAGAGTCAATCATATTCTGGAAGACATGTTGAGAGCTTGTGCGCTAGATTATGGATCTAGTTAGGATGACAACTAGCCCTACGCGGAATTCTCATACAACAACAACTACCAGGCCAGTTTGAAGATGGCACCGTTTGAAGCCCTGTATGGAAGAAGATGCCGAACACCATTGATGTGGGATGAAGTTGGAGACCGCCAGTTGTTTGGACCGGATTTGATTAAGGAGTCTAAAGAGAAGGTTAAGCTGATTCGAGATAGATTGAAGGTAGCTCAGTCCAGACAGAAGAGTTATGCAGACTCAAAACGCAAGGAGGTAGTCTATGAAATCGGAGACAGAGCATATCTGCGAGTGTCACCTCTGCGAGGATTTAAGCGTTTTGGAGTTAAGGGAAAGTTAGCCCCGAGATTTGTAGGACCGTACCGTGTTTTGGAACGCATGGGAGAGGTTGCCTACAAGTTAGCGTTACCCGAAGGACTGTCAGGAGTTCATGATGTGTTTCACGTTTCCCAGTTGAAGAAGTACCCTGCAGAGATGGTCGATATTCCTCTAAGAGATACAGTGCCCCTGGAAGCAATTCAGTTGGATAGTGATTTGACGTATGAGGAGAAACCCGTTAAGATTCTTGAGTTTTCCAGCCAAGTTACTCGCAGCAAGATTATCAAGTTTTGCAAAGTTCAGTGGAGCCACCATACCGAGGATGAAGCCACCTGGGAACGAGAGGATGATCTACGCAAAGACCACCCACATCTATTTTCTAGCCAACCCGAATCTCGAGGACGAGATTCATCTTAAGGGGGGTAGGTTTGTAACATCCCAAATTTTCAATTTGGAATGTTATACATAGGTCATTCATGCATATCATATTTTATTGCATTTTCAATTTGCGATCCTCGAAATCCTAAGCAACTCAAGGACCCTCGGAGAGAGTTGGGGATTCCACCGTTTTCATATTTGAATTTTATCAAATATTGAAACAAGGATCATTTTGGTTTTAATTATTTTTTCTCTTTGAAAATATTTCATATCAAAATATATGAGAGGGATAATATGACTTTCCAGAATAAATGAAGTATTGGAGGAAAAATATTAAAATCAAATAAATAATTTATTTGGATTTTATTGCAATTTTATTTGAATTAGAAAAAATATGCATTTTTCAAAATTGCATTTTAGGGCTAAGAAAATGTTCATCTTGTTCTAAATATTCCATTTAGACGGTGAAAATTTGTTTTGGTATTTTTAGATTTTTATTTATTTTTCTAAGATTTTCCCGGCAAAATCCGTTTTAGAAAAAAATCAAACCGACT
>NC_057814.1:289738238-289745535 GCF_018294505.1 Triticum aestivum | reverse complement strand
CGCCGCCCCACAAGCGCCGCCGCCACCCCGTTCTGCCGCCCCACCGCCGGATCCGCTCGCTGCCACCGCCTCCAACCCCGCCGGAGCCACCGCCGATCCCGCCGGACCTCCCCGAGGTAGCCGCCGCCGGTTTTCGTTAGAAAGCCGCTCGGTATTTTTCAAAACCCTAGGTCTTTTTTTATTAGATCATATTTTCCGTCGGTTTATTTATTTAGCGGACGTTCGTCCGTATGTTCGCTTTAACGAATGTTGTTCGTCCGTTAGTTACAGACAGCGAACGTTCGTTCGTTAGCCTGTTCGTCAGTTTTTCTTTTTCCAGGGTTTTTCCGCGATTATTTTCGATCGCGATTTCTGCCCTAATCTTCGATCTAGTGTATCTTTTCGCTCGTTTATGCAAATCAGGTGAAACAAGCGCCTAGATCTTCGTCTCGATGCCCTCTTTCTGTTTAACCAACTTGAACAAGATTTTGGAACTGTAAAATTTGACTTTGGTCCAGATTAGTAATCGAATCTTGTTTCTTTCGCAGTTTGAGTTTCGTTGCTCCGTTTGATTCGATTCTTTTTGCAAACCGAAGTTCTTCAGTTGAACTTTCTAATTAGATCTTCGTATTGGGGTTTTACCCATGCAACTTTGCTTGATTGCTTATGTATGCTATTGTTTATTTGCGATAGAATTCCCGGAGTGCGAAGCGTGCTACTACGAGTCTCTAGGATTTGCAGATCGTCAGCAAGGCAAGTAACACATTGATCATACCCCTTTATTACCCTGTTTTTATGCATTAGTTTCAACCCTCACACATTGAATGAGTAGGATCTCTTAACATGTGGGTTTCGGAAGTAGATGATGAGGTAGAACCTATTACCTATTTTTATTATCAAACCCTTGGGAGTTACTTCTACGTTATGCTTATATTGCTATGCTCGTAGACGTGGTTTGGGTGAGTGAATCCATGACAGATGTGAGATTGTTAATTAATGGTTCAACTTAAGGTGGCAACTTTAACACACATCTGGGCGGATTGCTTGTGGGCACCTAGAGAATCCAGCGTTGTCCTAGGATATCCCGGAGCACCCGTGTGATCATCCTACGGTCCGCCATCCAGGCTCAAAGGGATCATAAGATTATTCATGCTAGAAACTTACGTGTGCATCCACAAGCCATTATGGGCTCTGGCATAGTTGAGTATGTTGCATGACCTCTTCCAGTGGTAGGCTAGCAGATGTAGGGGATGTAGGTTGGTACTGTCTACCCGGGGTTAGAGTTAATGCTTCTGAAAGACTGTGTCTCGTTCATCCGTTTCTCAAACACGATGCAGTGCGAGAAATCCAACGGAGGAGATCGAGTCTTGTTGGGAAATGTGCGCAAACCTCTGCAGAGTGTATAAACTAATCATGGTTAGCCGTGTCCCCGGTTATGGACATCTTGAGTCCAGATTAGTAATCGAATCTTGTTTCTTTCGCAGTTTGAGTTTCGTTGCTCCGTTTGATTCGATTCTTTTTGCAAACCAGAGTTCTTGAGTTGAACTTTCTGGTTAGATCTTCTTATTGGGGTTTTACCCGTGCACCTTTGCTTGATTGCTTATGTATGCTATTATTTGTTTGCGATAGAATTCCCGGAGTGCGAAGCGTGCTACTACGAGTCTCTAGGATTTGCAGATCGTCAGCAAGGCAAGTAACACATTGATCATACCCCTTTATTACCCTGTTTTTATGCATTAGTTTCAACCCTCACACATTGCATGAGTAGGATCTCTTAACATGTGGGTTTCTGAAGTAGATGATGAGGTAGAACCTATTACCTGTTTTATTATCAAACCCTTGGGAGTTACTTCTACGTTATGCTTATATTGCTATGCTATGCTCGTAGACGTGGTTTGGGTGAGTGAATCCATGACAGATGTGGGATTGTTAATTAATGGTTCAACTTAAGGTGGCAACTTTAACACACATCTGGGTGGATTGCTTGTGGGCAGCTGGAGAATCCAGTGTTGTCCTAGGATATCCCGGAGCACCCGTGTGATCATCCTACGGTCCGCCACCCAGGCTCAAAGGGATCATAAGATTATTCATGCTAGAAACTTACGTGTGCAGCCACAAGCCATTATGGGCTCTGGCATAGTTGAGTATGTTGCATGACCTCTTCCAGTGGTAGGCTAGCAGATGTAGGGGATGTAGGCTGTCTACCCGGGGTTAGAGTTAATGCTTCTGAAAGACTGTGTCTCGGTCATCCGTTTATCAAACACCATGCAGTGCGAGAAATCCAACGGAGGGGATCGAGTCTTGTGGGGAAAAGTGCGCAAACCTCTGCAGAGTGTATAAACTAATCATGGTTAGCCGTGTCCCCGGTTATGGACATCTTGAGTATCTGGTACTTGAATTATTGATTTGATCTCATCACTCTAAATTAATTTGTTGGGTTGTTAATGATTACTTTAATGGGGATTGAGTTGGAGGAACCTTCTCAATGATGTTTCAACCACCATGATAGTTAAATAAAACATATTCCTTTGTTGTAGGAAAAAATTGGCTTTTCGCAAAAACATATAACCTTAGAGCCTCCACCAGCCAAATATGCATGTAGTGATAGCATTTATCTGTTCATTGCTCTACTGTGTTATATTGCCAGCATATTCCATGTGCTGACCCGTTTTCGGGCTGCAACGTATCATGTTTAGGAATAAATATTTTTTGCTTTTTGCTTGTTGGGAGGCAACCCAATTTTATTTTTAGTTTTTTGCTCTTTGCTTCTGTTTAGGAATAAATATTTGATCTAGCCTCTGGTTAGATGTGTTTTTATGTTTTAATTAGTGTTTGTGCCAAGTTAAACCTATAGGATCTTCTTGGATGATAGTTATTTGATCTTGGTGAAAATTGCAGAAACTTTCTGTTCACGAAAATAATTTTTACAAATCATCAGAACATGATAAAATATTGATTCCAATTGCTGATGATCAATAAAAAAATTGTATAGGTCTTCCTATTTTGGCTGAATTTTTGGAGTTCCAGAAGTTTGCGTTAGTAACAGCTTACTACAGACTGTTCTGTTTTTGACATATTCTGTTTTTCGTGTGTTGTTTGCTTATTTTGACGAATCTATGGCTAGTAAAATAGTTTATTAACCATAGAGAAGTTGGAATACAGTAGGTTTAACACCAATATAAATAAAGAATGATTTCATTACAGTACCTTGAAGTGGTGTTTTGTTTTCTTTCGCTAACGGAGCTCACGAGATTTTCTGTTAAGTTTTGTGTTGTGAAGTTTTCAAGTTTTGGGTTAAAGATTTGATGGATTATGGAACAAGGAGTGGCAAGAGCCTAAGCTTGGGGATGCCCATGGCACCCCAAGATAATCTAAGGACACCTAAAAGCCAAAGCTTGGGGATGCCCTGGAAGGCATCCCCTCTTTCGTCTACTTCCATCGGTAACTTTACTTGGAGCTATATTTTTATTCACCACATGATATGTGTTTTGCTTGGAGCGTCTTGTATTATTTGAGTCTTTGTTTGTTAGTTTGCCACAATCATCCTTGTTGTACACACCTTTTGAGAGAGACACACATGATTCAGAAATTGTTAGAATACTCTATGTGCTTCACTTATATCTTTTGAGTTATATAGTTTTTGCTCTAGTGCTTCACTTATATCTTTTAGAGCACGGTGGTGGATTTGTTTTATAGAAACTATTGTTCTCTCATGCTTCACTTAGATTATTTTGAGAGTCCTACAAAACAACATGGTAATTTGCTTTAATTATGATAGGCATTCAAGATTAGTAAAAAAATATATCTTATGAGTGTGTTGAATACTATGAGAAGTTAGATGCTTGATAATTGTTTTGAGATATGGAGATGATGATATTAGAGCCATGCTAGTTGAGTAGTTGTGAATTTGAGAAATACTTGTGTTAAAGTTTGTGATTCCCGTAGCATGCACGTATGGTGAACCGTTATGTGATGAAGTCGGAGCATGATTTATTTATTGATTGTCTTCCTTATGAGTGGCGGTCGGGGACGAGCGATGGTCTTTTCCTACCAATCTACCCCCCTAGGAGCATGCGCGTAATACTTTGCTTTGATAACTTGTAGATTTTTGCAATAAGTATATGAGTTCTTTATGACTAATGTTGAGTCCATGGATTATACGCACTTTTCTTTCTTCCACCATTGCTAGCCTCTCTAATACCGTGCACTTTTCGCCGGTATCATACTCCCACCATATACCTTCCTCAAAACAGCCACCATACCTACCTACCATGGCATTTCCATAGCCATTCCGAGATATATTGCCATGCAACTTTCCACCGTTCCGTTTACTATGAGACGCTCCATCATTGTCATATTGCTTCGCATGATCATGTAGTTGACATCGTATCTGTGGCAAAGCCACCGTTCATAATTCTTTCATACATGTCACTCTTGATTCATTGCATATCCCGGTACACCGCCGGAGGCATTCACATAGAGTCATATTTTGTTCTAAGTATTGAGTTGTAATTGTTGAGTTGTAAGTAAATAAAAGTGTGATGATCATCATTTTTTAGAGCATTGTCCCAAGTGAGGAAAGGATGATGGAGACTATGATTCCCCCACAAGTCGGGATGAGACTCCGGACTAAAAAAAAGAGGCCATAAAAAGAAGAGAAAAGGCCCAAATAAAAAAATGATGTGAGAAAAAGAGTGAAGGGACAATGTTACTATCCTTTTACCACACTTGTGCTTCAAAGTAGCACCATGATCTTCATGATAGAGAGTCTACTATGATATCACTTTCATATACTAGTGGGAAATTTTCATTATAGAACTTGGATTGTATATTCCAATGATGGGCTTCCTCAAAATGCCCTAGGTCTTCGTGAGCAAGCGAGTTGGATGCACACCCACTTAGTTCCTTTTGTTGAGCTTTCATATACTTATAGCTCTAGTGCATCCGTTGCATGGCAATCCCTACTCACTCACATTGATATCTATTAATGGGCATCTCCACGGCCCGTTGATACGCCTAGTTGATGTGAGACTATCTTCTCCTTCTTTGTCTTCTCCACAACCACCATTCTATTCCACATATAGTGCTATGTCCATGGCTCACGCTCATGTATTGCGTGAAGATTGAAATTTTTTGAGAACATCAAAAGTATGAAACAATTGCTTGGCTTGTCATCGGGGTTGTGCATGATTTAAATACTTTGTGTGGTGAAGATAGATCATAGCCAGACTATATGATTTTGTAGGGATAACTTTCTTTGGCCATGTTATTTTGAGAAGACATAATTGCTTAGTTAGTATGCTTGAAGTATTATTTTTTATGTCAATAATAAACTTTTGTCTTGAATCTTTCGGATCTGAATATTCATACCACAATTAAGAGAATTACATTGAAATTATGCCAAGTAGCATTCCACATCAAAAATTCTGTTTTTATCATTTACCTACTCGAGGACGAGCAGGAATTAAGCTTGGGGATGCTTGATACGTCTCCAACGTATCTATGATTGTTCCATGCTATATCATATTCTGTTTTGGACATTAATGGGCTTTATTATACACTTTTATATTATTTTTGGGACTAACCTATTAATCGGAGGCCCAGCCCAGAATTGCTATTTTTTTTTGCCTATTTCAGAGTTTCGCAGAAAAAAATATCAAACGGAGTCCAGACGGAATGAAACCTTCGGGAACGTGATTTTTGGAACGAACGTGATCCAGAGGACTTGGACCCTACGTCAAGACATCAACCAGGAAGGCACGAGGTAGGGGGGCGTGCCTACCCTCCTGGGCGCGCCCTCCACCCTCATGGGCCCCATGTTGCTCCACCGACGTACTTCTTCCTCCTATATATACCTACGTACCCCCAAACTACCAGATACGGAGCAAAAAACCTAATTCCACCGCCGCAACCTTCTGTACCCGTGAGATCCCATCTTAGGGCCTTTTCCAGAGCTCCGCCGGAGGGGGCATCGATCACGGAGGGCTTCTACATCAACACCATAGCCTCTCCGATGATGTGTGAGTAGTTTACCTCAGACCTTCAGGTCCATAGTTATTAGCTAGATGGCTTCTTCTCTCTTTTTGGATCTCAACACAATGTTCTCCCCCTCTCTTGTGGAGATCTATTCAATGTAATCTTCTTTTGCGGTGTGTTTGTTGAGACCGATGAATTGTGGGTTTATGATCAAGTTTATCTATGAACAATATTTGAATCTTCTCTTTTATGTATGATTGGTTATCTTTGCAAGTCTCTTCGAATTATCAGTTTGGTTTGGCCTACTAGATTGATCTTTCTTGCAATGGGAGAAGTGCTTAGCTTTGGGTTCAATCTTGCGGTGTCCATTCCCAGTGACAGTAGGGGCAGCAAGGCACGTATTGTATTGTTGCCATCGAGGATAACAAGATGGGGTTTATATCATATTGCATGAGTTTATCCCTCTACATCATGTCATCTTACCTAAAGCGTTACTCTGTTCTTATGAACTTAATACTCTAGATGCATGCTGGATAGCGGTCGATGTGTGGAGTAATAATAGTAGATGCAGGCAGGAGTCGGTCTACTTGTCTCGGACGTGATGCCTATATACATGATCATACCTAGATATTCTCATACTATGCTCAATTTCTGTCAATTGCTCAACAGTAATTTGTTCACCCATCGTAATACTTATGCTCTTGAGAGAAGCCACTAGTGAAACCTATGGCCCCCGGGTCTATTTTCCATCATATTAATCTCCCGTCAACAAGTTATTTCTAGCGTCGTCTTTATTTTGCTTTCTTTACTTTGCAACTTTATCTTAAAAATACCAAAAAAATTATCTTATCATATCTATCAGATCTCACTCTCGTAAGTGACCGTGAAGGGATTGACAACCCCTTTATTGCGTTGGTTGCGAGGATTTATTTGTTTGTGTAGGTGCGAGGGACTCGTGCGTGGACTCCTACTGGATTGATACCTTGGTTCTCAAAAACTGAGGGAAATACTTACGCTACTTTGCTGCATCACCCTTTCCTCTTCAAGGGAAAACCAACACAGTGCTCAAGAGGTAGCAGGGTCTTGATCTCCAAGAGGAGGGGATACAAGGAGCAAAGCTCTCAATGTTTTATCTAATACTTTACTATCCTCCAAATGAGCTAGGGAAAGAGTATTTGTAAGTCTAGGGACGAAGTTGGGGGAGGTAGTGCTACAAAAGACCAAAAATACCTCAACACGAAAACAAGACGGGGCAGGCCAGGCACCCGGGGTCAGAGGGACCGGGCACCCGGGGCGGTTCGGGCCGGCGCTGGGAGGGAGGCCGGGCACCCGGGGTGATGCT
>NC_057814.1:289361206-289406630 GCF_018294505.1 Triticum aestivum | reverse complement strand
AGGGGGGATACGGGAGGCGAGGATCACGACCCTAGTGAAGGAACCCCGGCGAGGGAGAGAGGGAGGAGGCGAGGATCACAGCCCCGTCGTTGCTTTGCCAGCGAGGAATGGGATGGTGGCGATGGATCCGTCAGCGGCCAGTCACGGCGCCGCGGGCTCCCTCGCTACGGTTGACGCCGTCGCTCACTCGACCACGACAGCTACCTCCGGCGGAAGGAGGTGGGTTGGGTTCGGGCTGGGTCGGGGAGTTTCCATAGTGTAGGCGCGTCGCGCCCTTATAAGGCCGGGGGTAACAGAATTTTATTTTGTTACTAGTAACAGAATAGTCCAGCCTTATATATATGCAAACAACTTGTGGATGTGTGTCCATTCACAGGACATTTTGAGGATTCTAAGATATTTAGCTCACACCACAGCTTACAAAACCTTTTCTCATCCAAGGGCTTCGTGAAGATATCTGCCAATTAACCTTTAGTGTTGACATGGATGATATCAATGTCTTCCTTCAACACATGATCTCTGAGAAAGTGATGACGGATCTGAATATGCTTTGTCTTCGAGTGTTGAACTGGATTGTGAGAAATCTTGATGGCACTTTCATTGTCGCAGTAGAGTGGCACATTCTTCATGTTGATGCCATAGTCCTTGAGGGTTTTCTTCATCCAGAGAAGCCGAGCGCACCAAGATCCAGCAGCAATGTATCGAGCCTCAGCAATGGATAGTGATACAGAGTTTTGCTTCTTTGAAGACCAACAGACAAGAGATGGCCCATGAAAGTAACATGTGCCTGATGTGGACTTGCGATCAACCTTGTCACCAGCATAATCAGCATCAACTAGATCAAACTCTGAGCCCTTTGGATACCATAATCCTAGCGTTGGGGTGGGAGCCAAATATCGGAGTATTCACTTCACCGCGAGGTGATGCGATTCCTTTGGTGCCGCTTGCAATCGGGCACATATGCAAACACTAAGCATTATATCTGGCCTAGATGCACATAAATACAATAAATAACCAATCATGGAGCAGTATACCTTTTGATCGAATTCTTTTGCATTGTCATCGGAGCCCAGTTGACTTTGGTTGGCATTGGCGTCATGTACCCTTTGCAATCTTGCATTCCAAACTTCTTCAGGCAATCTTTGAGATATTTTTCTTGAGATATGAAGATGCCATTTCTCTGTTGATGGATTTTAAGACCAAGAAAGAATTCCAGCTCTCCCATCATGGACATCTGATATTGCTCCTGCATCATATGCCCAAACTCATCGCTCTATCTTTTGTCAGTGCAGCCGAAGATAATGTCATGCACATATATTTGGCATACAAACAATTATCCATCATATGTCTTCGTGAAGAGAGTGGGATCTAGAGAACCAGGTTTGAAGCCTTTGCTCTTCAGGAAGTGTTTGAGTGTGTCATACCAAGCGCGAGCTACTTGTTTGAGACCATATAGTGCCTTGTTGAGTTTGTAGATCATATCAGGATGCTTTTGATCTTCAAAACCAGGTGGTTGATCTACATATACTTCTTCTTCTTCAATTTTGCCGTTGAGTAAGGCACTCTTCACATCCATTTGGTATAGGAGGATGTTGTTGTGGTTAGTGTAGGCTAGCAGTATGCGAATGGCTTCAAGCCTAGCCACATGAGCAAAGGTTTCATCGAAGTCAATTCCCTATACTTGTGTGTAACCTTGAGCAACGAGACGAGCTTTGTTTCTGATTACTTGACCATGTTCATCTTGTTTGTTGCGATAGATCCATTTGGTGCCAATAATATTGTGCTTGTGTGGGTCAGTACGTTTGACAAGCTCCCAGACATTGTTGAGCTCAAACTGGTGAAGCTCCTTGCATAGCTTGAATCCATTATGGTTCCATAAAGGCTTCATCAACTTTCTTGGGTTTGGATATGGAGGCGAATGCAGAGTGCCCACAAAAGTTTGCTAGTTATGTAGCTCTTGATCGAGTAAGTGGACCAGGTGCATTGATGCTATCAATTATTATCATGTGAAACCATGACCACCTATGGGGCCACGAGCCCCTTTTGGTTCAGCAGAGGGATGGGCACGTTGCACAAAGAGCGGAGAAGCGTAACACAGCATGGCAGAGATCACACGAGAAGTTTTACCCAGGTTTGGGCCGCCGCGAGGCGTAAAACCCTACTCCTACTTTGGTGGATTGATGATGGAAGATGGTGGAAAAGTGCAGCGCTCTTGCCCGGCAAAGTTGCCTTGGGATGAGAGTGGCTACGCGCGTATCAGTGTGAGGGGGTCCGAATCCTCTCTATGGTTGCCATGGGCCTCCTTTTATAGATCAAAGGGGTCACCACAGTGGAAAATCAGTCTTTCCATAATGATTAGATAGCAAAGAGTGCTATCATACCTAACTCTGCAGGCTGACAGAGCGCATTAAATGCGCCGCTCAGTGTCACATCATAGCTCACCCGGTAGGCCCTGCCGGGCTGTTTTGCCAGCTTCACGCCAGGTTGCTTGACACGTCTCAGGACGGGTGTCGCTTGGAGGTATCTTCTATAGGAAGTGGCTGCCATGTGGCAGGGGGCAGCCACTTAGTCACTTAGGAGCTTGACACCGCACTGATTGACGACGTGCGTCGCTGTGAGGTGGTGTGGGGAGTGGTTTCCCTCCGTGAGCCCCAACAGGCCTGCCGGGGCGATCTTAGAGGCTCGCTTCAGGGGGAATCCCAACCTTGCCAGGCTCACCTGCCCGGCAAGGGAGGTTCTTCTCGTAGTGGTATCTTGTCTCTATGGCTAGTCTTGGTCTTCTTGATCTCCACATTGGTCCTTCAAAGAACTGATCCCTTGTGCTCTGATCTGATCTTGGTGCTGTAATCTTGTTTTTGGGCCTGTGCACAGTCTGGGCAATGGACCCAGGGATTGTTGCACCGACAGGAGCCCCCAGGTCTGGCCCGAGTGCACTGCCGGGCGTCGTCGGGGTAGGCCCTAACCGGTGCACAGGCAGGGGCGTAGAACTGGTTGGCCCCTTTAGATCTTCTTTGCTTCTTCATTACTTGGGCCCGCGCCAGTTTCTAGTTTTCCCATACGTCGTGTGAACATTATGGAAAAAATCCAGATCGTGACCCGTGGACCGCCCACGCCCCCACGATCACAGGGCAGAAACTTCCATCCCACTTGCCTCCCGCTCCGGGTGCATCCGCCATGTGTACCGCATGCATTGCGTAGGGTAGGTGACGGATGCGGAGGGCGTGGGGACGGGTGCCATGGCAGAAAACCAGGTGTCGTTGGTTGGCGCAGAAGGTCGGCTCTGATTCCCCGAGCTGTTGAAGGCGCATGGAAGCTGTATTGGGGGAGCGGGGTGGTTGCTCTCTGAATCAGAAGCCAGCCCCTGCCTCGTCCCTCTATAAAAGGGGGCGGGAGCGGCGTGTTTGTTCACATGCTCCCCTTCTCCCTTTCCT
This sequence comes from Triticum aestivum, assembly GCF_018294505.1. NCBI lineage: Eukaryota > Viridiplantae > Streptophyta > Magnoliopsida > Poales > Poaceae > Triticum > Triticum aestivum. The sequence continues at coordinate 289,403,199 of NC_057814.1, read as the reverse complement.
GAAACTTTCTTCGCTCGCCATGGCGAGAGGACGAGGACGCGGTGGTGCTCCAGTGGCGACGACGAGAGCTTTTGCTCGACAACGTATCCCTCCTCCTCCTGACGATGTGGGGGCGGAACCCGCCGTGAGAGGGGGAGGAAGAGGACAAGGTTGCGATCATCGTGGCGCTGGAGGGGGAGGAGGACGGGGAGGTGCCCTGATCGCGCCCCCATGAGACGCTCCTCCTCTACTGGAGGGCCACGTTGGAGACCAACCTCTAGAGTTTGTCATCAGGCTATATAAGCCTCGCACGGTCGCCTCCGCCTCCATACCCCATTTGCAAGGGTGATGGAGCTCGAACAACCACGAGCGTTGAGGCTGCACATGAGGGGTTGCGGGAATGGCAGCATACGGGTGGATGCGGATTTCCCCGCCCCCCACGTCATGTACTTCCATCGAGGCTGGAATACTTTCTCTCGTGCCAATAGCTTGTCGGAAGGGCACGTCCTCCAATTCAAGTTAATGGAGAACGGTTTCCTTTCCGTCAAAGTCTTTGGGAGCTTGGGTGCTCGCTTAGGGTGCTGTGCGAAGAGCTCGACCGACGACGAAACCTCCTCCTTGAGCGATAGCAACAAGGTGGATAGTGATGGTGATGACGGCGACACTGACGGGAGGGCGACGACTCTGACTTCGGCTGAGCATCAGCTCGACCGTCACCGTCAGGTGGCAGAAGCACCATCTGCATCTCCTCTCCGGCAAGGTGATTTGCCGGGGAGTTGGGAGCAGGGGTGGAGGTGGTGCTTCCGGCTCCTCCAACAGCCTTCCAGCTGGACCCCGACAGGCTTCCTCATGGGCTGCAGCTCCGTTAGCCCTGCCGAGTCCTGCTGGCCCTGGTGGTGGCGCTTGACGGGTCGCCTCCGCCGATCTCTTCACCATCGCCTTCGCCTGTGCTTTCTCACCCCCGCCGGGCTACCTCTCTTGGAGCCCGACAGGGTCAGGCTGGGCTTCTGCCCAGGCACTCCTTTTTCCCTCTTCACCTCCTGCCGCAGTGCCTAGGAGGAGAGAGACAAGAAAGGGCATCACGAGGCACTTATCTTTTTTCAATCTTAAATCTGTAGGGACTTGCCAAATTTTAGTTCAAATTATGTAATCTCTTAAATCCATGTTTGTGTCCTGTAAGGTCTATACCTGTTTGATCAACATATTAATGAAAAAGATAAACCTTGCCAGGGACTCGTGCATGTAATATGTCCATGCAGAGGTGGGATGCCTCTATACTTTCAAGTAAACAAGTTTCCCCCGGCAAGGTATCCTGTCGGTACCCTCATCTTTGTTGCCACGGAGTTAGGCCTACCGGGCACAAATTGTGAAGAGGGACCAGCCCCCCACCAATCTTTTTTCATCAAATGCCACTGCGACCATCCTGACCGAAGCAACGTTCGAGTCAAGGGATGGGAGCACCTAAGCTTCAAAAAGCGGCGAGGTTTTCTTAGGCACAAGTCTTTACTTACAGAACACGTATGGATAAGAGAAAGAACTTATCTGTTTGGCTTGCCGAAGATCGCAGTGTAGGCTCATTTTTCCATCTCCTCTTGGGGACCAAGTCCTCGGCAGGAGCCTGCAATTTATGCAGATGAAAATGATGCTAGATGCGATCTTATCTACATGAACATGCGATGCTCATGAAATGCTTATGCATGCATGCAACTTGTCGGGGGCCCCCAGCGCTTCGTTTATTTCTTAGTTGCTCTGGGTCTGTGCCTGGCTTTGTACAAGGGGTTAAATGTGGCACCCGACTCAAAGAGACCGGAACACCCCATATTCTAGCCTAGATATCGAGGCAAGTCTCTAGAATACGGCACTGCTTGGCATAGAATAAATCAGCTATTTATTACAATTGATAGGGGTACAAAGGAATTAAATCGGCACGACGACACTACGCCTGCCAAGGTTGCTCTATGCAAGCAGCAAAACAACACATAGCGGCGGAATAACTTCTAGCGGCGGAACAACAACGACGAGGATGGACTCCACTCCGCAGGGACTCTCGCTGGAACGTTTATCCTACCTCGCAAACTCAAGATCCTTGACAAACAAGCAAGCAGTCAAGAGATGATCTGCAAACTGGCATGACACGCCAAGTTAGTACATTGAATGTACTTGCAAGCTCACAACAACCAAAGAAATCAAGACAAACAATAGCATGGCATTTACATGTTACTTAGCAATGTTGAACATGATACTATCAGAACACATGGCATGGACATGGTGAACAAAATAGCACGAGAACAATATCAGATGAGCATGGCATGAACATATGATGATACTAGCATGCAACATGCTAACAATATCATGCACCAACTTACTCTGTTCGGGGTTACCTCGTAACCACCACATGTATCACTTACCATCATGGTCATCACATGATCACCTCAGGACCAAATCAAGCTTGGTATTAACAATACCGTAGTAATCATTACATGACCACAAGGAGCTTGATCTTTACCCTTGATTCTCGCATAACACCATAAACCTCAACCATCTTCGGTATCCTCGATACCACTGTGATACTCTCGCGATCCCATAAGGATCAAACACTTCTTTCCATCATCGAACCGGGTTGTTTATAGTCAGGTTATTATTACTGTTGACCCATAGTGTGACCTACTATGAACTAGGCCCATATCCGCGGGTGCGGCTATTGATAGATTATACACTCTACAGAGGTTAGCACACTGTACCCACACGACGAAACCCAAGGCCTCGTGCTCCCATTCGGGTGGACCAACAGCGTTTTGACAAAATTGATCTCCAACAAACTCCCCTTTCGGCTAAGTCATGGGTGGCCCAGATGTCACCGCGTGACATCCAACGGCCACTGTCGTGGCAAAACAAAACGGTCCCAAACGGGGACATGTGCTCAGTATCAACACGGGCACACAAGGCTTATGTCCGCCTACCTGATCAGGGTAGCGCGCGCCCATAACCTTCCCTAGTTGGAGGCACCGACAAGAGGCACGACAATAGACCTAGTTAGGACCCCCCCATAAAGGCAAGCATGGCTGCGCTGGTCAGCTCGATTTCGATGGCACTACGACTCAGCCAACATGTGTTCAAGTTCAATTAATGTCCGGTTAAACTTGAATGCAAAAGATGCCGAGTCATAATAACATGATGAAATAATAATGCACATGAGCATGTTATTAACATAAGCATGGAGGAGCAACATAACCATATGAATCCTTAGCATAATAATGCATCACTTAGACTACTAGATGCAGATGAACATGGCATAGCGATGATCATGCATATCACAGATACTGTTCATAACTAACGATAATCATGTATCAGATGAACATCATTATCACTAGCATGACATAAGTACCAGCATGAAATACAAGAGCAATACTACAAGCAAGTAATCATATGATTAACAGAGTGCAGCATAGCATAACATGATGATAAGTAGGGATCCACAAGCATAACCGAAAAAACAACATCAGTGGTAAAAGAGCAAATATTTATTAAACATTTAAGTAGAAACCATGGCTACTGCAAGTCCATCATGCAAGTGGCTGTCGTGGCTTGCCTGAGGATGAAGAATCCTCCGGGGAGAAGTGCGGTGAAGCCGCGAAAAGATTCACCGGAACAGTTCTCTCTCGGAGGAGGATAGATAAGGGCAAGGGCAATATGGTCATTTCCAGTATGTGAACACATAGTGAAAATGATACAACAGATTGGACTCGACGAGACAAAGATGTGGGCTTTGGATTCACCTGAAACGGAGTTACGGTCGCTGAGATACGGACGGAAGAAGAACAGGGACTAATCGGCAAAACTTTCTCCACAAACAAGTCCCTGGGCTGAAAAACAGAAACGCCTTTTCAGAAATACGTTTCCGCAGTAGTGAAAGTGTAGTTTTAACAGAAGATATATCTGTGTATGCTTTCATTACATGAAAATGTAGTTTACCAAAAGGCGCTTCCACTTATCCACGCCAGTGCGCGACTTGCGCGGCTGACGGGTGGGGCCCGCTTCGACCTCTCTCTCCTCCCGCCTCCTTCTTCTTCTCCCCGTCGCTTTCGTGCAGAACAGAGGAAGTCCACCGGCGCAGGCGCCCACCCGGCGGAGTCCGACCATCTCCGGCAGATCTGGAGCTACCGGTGAGCTCGTCAGGGAGGGCCGCATCCATCCAGGGGCTCCGCGCGCGCCGGGGAAGGTTGAGGCGATGATGGCTTGGCTGCGCGCGGCGGAGGCCGTCGGCCAGCATAGGGGGTGGGGTTGTCGTTGCTCCAGGGACGAGGCGAATGGGTGGGGAGGCTCTGCGTGGTTCGGTGATGCTATGGTGGTGGAAAGAGGGAGAGACAAGCTCGGCATTGCTTGAATTTGAGCAGGCCGAAGCGGCGGCCGTGGAGGCCAACCGAGGCAAGGAGGGACGCCTGGGGCGAATGGACAGGTCGGGGAGACTGCAGGGAGTGTGGAGGAGAGCTTGGTGGTCTTGGGAGGTCTCGGGGTGGGCTTAAATAGCCGGGGCGACACAGTGTCGCACTGGCTACCTCCGCGGACGCGTGGCCGGAGCCGCAGACGCGTGGGCATGCCAGCACGCTCGACAGTAGGCGATGGGAAGGAACATTGGAGGGTTCATGAGGCAGAGGAGGCCAAGGGGCACGGGGAGGAAGAGGCCAGGGGCGAATTGAGCTGAAGCGGCCACAGTGCTCCCGTGGGCGTGGGGCGGCTAGCGCCGACAAGGAAGCTGCCGGAGAGGGGAGGGGTCCAGGGCGAAGGGCGACGACTAGACGAACCTTCTCGACATGGCTAGGTGTCGAGGGCCTGAGGGAACCGGCCGGGGAGGAGGGGCCCGAAGCAAAGTGATGCCCAGCTCGTGTCCATGGCATGCCAGGGCGGTGGTCACCGCATGAACTGGCACACTCGGTTGCACCCTGGCTAGCCAACCATGTTGAAAGGATCGAGAAGAGGTGTCTAGAGGGGGTGAATAGACTCTTAGGAAGAAAAGTTGTAGTTTTTAAATTCTTTAAGTTGAAGTGGAGTTTTAGCACAAGTTCAAACATTCACAATACATATCAAGCAAGCATGATAAGAATATATGAGCAGCGGAAAGTAAATCATGCAAGTTGCAAGAATGTAAAGGGATGGGATTGGAGTGTGCAAACGCAATTGGAGACACGGAGATTTTTTATCCGTGGTTCCGATAGGTGGTGCTATCTTACACCCACGTCGATGGAGACTTCAACCCACGAAGGGTAACGGTTGCGCGAGTCCACGGAGGGTTCCACCCACGAAGGGTCCACGAAGAAGCAACCTTGTCTATCCCACCATGGCCATCACCCACGAAGGACTTGCCTCACTAGGGTAGATCTTCATGAAGTAGGCGATCTCCTTGCCCGTACAAACTCCTTGGTTCAACTCCACAATCTTGACGGAGGCTCCCAAGTGACACCTAACCAATCTAGGAGACACCACTCTCCAAGAGGTAATAGATGGTGTGTTGATGATGAACTCCTTGCTCTTGTGCTTCAAATGATAGTCTCCCCAACACTCAACTCTCTCTCATAGGATTGGATTTGGTAGAAAGATGATTTGAGTGGAAAGCAACTTGGGGAAGGCTAGAGATCAAGATTTATGTGGTTGGAATGGAATATCTTGACCTCAACACAAGTGTAGGTGGTTCTCTCTCAGAAAATGTATGTTGGAAGTGTAGGCATGTTCTGATGGCTCTCTCCACGAATGAAGAGTGGGTGGAGGGGTATATATAGCCTCCACACAAAATCTAACCATTACACACAAATCACCAAACTCGGTGGGACCGAATTATAAAACTCGGTCGGACCGATTTGATTCATAATGTGACCGTTAGGCATTTTGGTGGGACCGACATGATCAACTCAGTGGGACCGACGTGCTAGGGTTAGGGTAAAGCCTTATCTCGGTTGGACCGATTTGGGTAATAAGCAAAACAGAGAGTTGGCCAAGCAAACTCGGTGGGACCGATTTCATATTTTGATGAGACCGAAATTAATGCAATAGGCAATAGAGAGTTTGCAATCCCATCTCGGTGAGACTGAGATCCCATCGGTGAGACCGAATTGATTAGGGTTTCTGGCAGTGGCTATGTCAAGAGAACTCGGTGGCGCCGGATAAAAAGTTTCGGTGGGGCCAAGTTTGACTTTTGGTTTGGGACATATGTGGATGTGAGAAAGTGGTTGAGGGCTTTGGAGCATATCACTAAGCACTTTGAGCAAGCAAGCCATTAAGCAACACCTCATCCCCTCTTAATAGTATTGGCTTTCCAATGGACTCAATGTGATCTTGGATCACTAAAATGAAAAATGTAGAGTCCTGATCTTTGAGATTGAGCCAATCTTTTGTCCTTATCATCTCGAAGGGGTTCCACATCCTCTAGTCCATGCACTCCATTGTTGAACTTATCTGAAGCATACTAGATGAAAGCATTAGTCCAACAAGAGATATGTTGACATTAATTACCAAAATCACCTAGGGAGCACTTGTGCTTTCACATGTCCAGTAGATAGGACATACCAAGTAGAAAGCCAAAGAGGAAAGCAACGGGCATAGTAGAGCTTGTGATGACCACAGCTAGCAGATTAGCAGAGAAATAGTAAAGTGTTTGTGTTGTGGTGAGGAAGATACACGAGGGGATAGACTCGGGGCTTTGGCATGGTGTGATCACACACTAAGATGATCACCTCTGCAAATTTGCAGCTCATTAGGATAAAGATAAGTGGCACTTGCTGTACAAACCACTATCCTATGCAGAAATGCAAACAATGAAGTGGAACTCACATACTAGATTGGATTGAGCTGAATTTTGGTGGAGATGAGTTATTTGATGATATGAAGCTTCTGTAAATGTTTCATGCCATTTGGAAATACCAAAATGGTACTTGCTTCACAATGCAGCTCTCTCGACAGAATTTAAGAAAAAATGGTAAGGGAAAATGGCTTTATGAATTGATCCCAAATTTGGTGGAGAGGTGATTTATGGGTAGGATCATGTCCTGGTAAATTTTCAGCAATAATGAAGCAATATAAAAAATAGTTGCTTCACAACCTGAAAATCTGACCAGAAACCAAGATTTGATGCTAAGCTCACATAGAGTGATGAAATGAGCCTAAATCTTTAGGAGAGTGATGATTTGATCATATGAATGACCACGAAAAATTTCAACTCATTTAGATACCCCTAGCTGGCACTTCCTTCAACAAGGCTTCCATCTGACAGAAACTTTGGAAATTTGCTGAGGAAGATTCACTAGGAAACATAAGTTGAATTTTGGCATGGGGAAATGATATGGACAGGAAAATGTGTCCAAAAAGTTTGGGGTCAATCAAGCAAAGATAAATGACACTTCCTTCTCAAAAAGCCACTTAGGGCAGAATGAGAAAAGGAATATTTGTGAATTATCTTTGATGATGCCAAGGATGGGTTTTGACATATCTGTGGAAGATATGACCCAAACAATTTATGAGAATTACCTGGGAATTTTGGGAGTGACAGAAATATAGGTTGTTTCACAACCTAGGGCAAAAAGGATTATTCCTTTAATAGAAAAAGGAACATTCCCAATAAAAATAATATTGGGATTGGGCAAAGATGAAAATGAAAAGGTCATGAGATGGTTTTGAGGATGACAAGCCACTTGGGAGCCTGAGAAGAGATGATCTTCCCAGGTTTCAGGACCATAGAGCCACTGAAAAGCAATTCAAATCAAAATCCAAAGAAAAACAAAAGAAAAAAGGGCCAAAATCCAGGGTGTCACAAACCTCCCCCCTTAAAGAAATCTCGTCCTCGAGATTTGGTTGGTCAGGGAAAAAGTAAGAATATACCTAACTTAAGGAAACCGTTTCCAACTCAGGTATCCTTCTTCCTTTATATTATGTTCCCATGAAATTTCATCTGAGTGACTGCCTAACTCTAGGATGGTTTGCTTCACTGTACCCACATGCTGACAGGCCTTTCCTCATATGTTACTTTGACTCCCATTTCTTTTATATCTGCCGGCACGGGTGCGATGGATTATCATGAATGAAATATATGCCCGTATCACAAGCCCGAGAGTTGTTTCTGATGGATGTGTCACACTAACCACATTCCATGGAGCTGTGCACAACTTGCTGGTGAACACCAAATATCTTACTCCTTGCATTGGGTTGCTCAAAAAGATGCATTTCCTCCGGGTTCAAAACAGTGTTGTGAATCATAACTGTTCTTCTAACTGATTCTGATTTCTCGCAGGGATTCCTGAATCATCTTGGCTAGCTCCACTGTTGTGAGTATCAAGTCCATACCAAAGATTTGACTATCGTCTGTCATGACCAACATAAAGGGGTATGGCCTTGTAACGATAGTATCCACAGACTTGACTGACGGTGGAGGGCTTGGCCTTATATATACTCTTAATTCTTCGTGTGACCACAGGTTTTGTCGGGTGCAATATGCTGACAGGCGCACTTTTACCCTCATCTCTTGTCATGGTAACATCATTTAAATGGCAAGTTCATCGCCTCTCAAGTTTTAACAGTAGGGAAATGATCATCTGAACCCTTGCAATAAATCAGCAAAAAAATCAGTAGCCACCAGAATGGTCTTTACAACTTAGATCTGGGACATTACTGAAATAACTCAACCACGGCTCAAGACGGCCGAAAAGTAGCTCAGAGCATGAGACCGTGTTGATAAGACGAACGTGGCAGTTCCCTAAGATGGTCGAAAAGCAGCTCAGATCATAGGGGCTACTGTCACAAAAAGAAACTCAACAGTTGTACGAGACGGCCAGAAAGCAGATCAGAACTCGTGATAGTTGTTGAATAGAGAAATATATAGTCGGCATCCACCCCGGCCGGCCAAAAACAGCTCAGAACGCAGGTGTGGTGCCGTCGCCGGAGAGAACTAGACAAGGGTTCATCAAGATCATATACCGGGTTCAGAGCTCACTATTGTCGTCAATCTTCATAGTCCTTTGTCACACTGAGGTGTATAACTGGCTACCTTCTTTAAATAATACTCATGTGGTTGTCAGATGCTATTTACATCATCGTTCGAGTGAATTGCAAGACCTTGGTTGTATGCTCACAATGAAAGCATGTGAAGCTGAGCATTTGGTTTCTGAGGGAGACACTTGTGTCCAGACAGGCTCGTGTTCCTGACCAACCTGTTGTAGATATGATTTTTGAGATGCACTGCCATATGCTGTCAACTCGCTGTGTAATACCTTGTACCAGTGTCATACTAAGGAAGCTTGTGCTGAAAGCTTTCATCGGGGCAGCTTGTTGAGGAAGACTGGGGTACCGTACTTCAGAAGCTTCGCCCCCTTAGTGACTTACTGGGGAGGACTCAGTACCTTAGGCTGGAAGCTTTTACAGTAGCTTATGGAAGAAGCTTGAGTATCTTGCACTGGAAGTCATCCATATATCGTACTCGGGAATATAGAGGAATCTTGCATTGGAAGCTTCTCGGGTAGCTTGTGAGGGAAGACTAGGTTGCTTACACCAGAAGCTTCTTACTGTGGTATGCTGACTGAATGCAATATATATACCCTTTAATATTCTGCTGCTGATTACTCATATGAAAAGGGCTGTTCGACTATCCGTCTTGCTGAGCACTGAATTCATAGTAAATTCTGGGAGGTTCCCAGTGTATAGCATGCTTCAAATCTTACTCATAGCAGAATCACCCTTGTATATGAACCATACCTTTGACTGGATATATATTGTTAGTCATGCACACAGCCTGTCTTCCTGCTGGTTTCATTATTACTGCTATGAAAATTGCACACTGATGCATACTTGATGCTGAAAATCAAGCCAGAGTATCATTTGCATTCAGACAAGATATTTCCAATACAATGCAGCCGGCTGAGAATTCCATAATATTTAGTTGAGCTTCCAAATATTTGAACTCCTTCCTGATTCTTCGGGTCCGATGTCAGTTGACGAGCAACTTTAATAAGGGGAAATAATGTAACACCGAGGGCCCAAGGAAAGAAGCAAAAGAAATGACGAAAACAAAAACACACAAGGCATACAAATAATATTATATTCAAGCAACATCACATATTACTGCTACTCACAACAATAATATGCATGCATACTTAAGCAACAAATCTCGTGGAAACTCCAGCATTACGGTCTAACATGTTGTGACGGTGTGCACGAAAGTGAATCCATGTGTGGAAGGAGTTGGTGTAAAAAAGGCTACACCAAACGTTGGCATAACACCGATCGCATCTGGGCGGACACGGAGGTGAGGACGGACTTGGTGATCATGTGGCGGAACGCGGAGGTCACGACCATACCGTTATCAAGCGTACGGAAGGGAGCCGTACACGTCCAAGGAATGGGGTGACATGGTAGGATGGAGGTGGAAAATTGGGCTTGCTAGCATTGCCCTTTTCTGATATCAAGTGATGCGGCTTGAACTACGTCGGTATTTCCCCAAAGAGGAAGGGATGATGCAGCACAACTATGGTAGGTATTTCCCTCAGTGATGAGACCAAGATTATCGAACCAGTAGGAGAACCACGCAACAATACATGAACGGCACCTGCACACAAATAACAAATACTCGTAACCCGACGTATTAAAGGGGTTGTCAATCCCTTTCGGGTAATGGCGCCAGAAAGTGGCAAGTAGACGGGATAAAAATATGATAGATTGGATAAATAGATCTCGAATGAAAGCAAAATAAAGTAAAGTGCAGCAAGGTATTTTTGGGTTTTTGGAAATATAGATCTGAAAATAAAAGCAAATGAAAATAGATCGCGAAGGCAAATATAATAAAGAAGAGACCCGAGGGCCATAGATTTCACTAGTGGTTTCTCTCGAGAATAATACCATACGGTGGGTAAACAAATTACTATTGGGCAATTGATAGAACTTCAAATAATCATGACGATATCCAGGCAATGATCATTATATAAGCATCACGTCCAAGATTAGTAGGCCAACTCCTGCCTGTATCTACTACTATTACTCCACACATCGACCGCTATCCAGCATGCATCTATTGTATTAAGTTCATGGAGAAATGGAGTAATGCAATAAGACCGATGGCATGATGTAGACAAGATCTATTTATGTAGAAATAGACCCCATCTTATTATCCTTAATAGCAACGATACATACGTGTCGGTTCCCCTTCTGTCACTGGGATCAAGCATCGTAAGATCGACCCCATCGCAAAGCACCTCTTCCCATGGCAATAAAAATAGATTTAGTTGGCCTAAATAAAGCAAAGATTCGAAGAAGAAATACGAGGCTATAGGTAATCATGCATATAAGAGATCAAAGAAGACTCAAATAACTTTCATGGATAAAAACATAGATCTGATCATAAACTCAAAGTTCATCAGATCCCAACAAACACACCGCAAAAAGAGTTACATCAAATAGATCTCCAAGAGACAATTGTATTGAAAATCAAAAGAGAGAGAGGAATCCATCTAGATAGTAACTACAGACCCGTAGGTCTACAATGAACTACTCATGCATCATCGAAGAGGCACCAATGAGGATGATGAACCCCTCCGTGATGATGTCTAGATTGGATCTGGTGGTTCTGGAACTTGCCCGCCCTGGTGGGTTGTGCTCCCCTCGGAGCACCCCTCAGGTACTTTCTTGTCTCATTTGGTGTCTTCAGGTCCACATAAAATACACAAAAAGTTACGCTGCGTTTGGACTCCGTTTGGTATTGATTTCCTGTGATGCAAAAAACAAGCAGAAAACAACAACTCGCACTGGGCGCTATGTCAATAGGTTAGTACCCAAAAAATGATATAAAATGATTGTAAAACATCCAAGAATGATAATATAACAGCATGGAACAATCAAAAATTATAGATACATTGGAGACGTATCAGCATCCCCAAGCTTAATTCCTGCTCGTCCTCGAGTAGGTAAATGATAAAAACAGAATTTTTGATGTGGAATGCTGCCAAACATGTTCATCACATATTCTTTTCTTTATAGAATGGACATTTGGACTTTTATATGGTTCAAAGCAACAGTCTAGTTTTGACATGAGGATTTCAATACTCAAGCATATTAACAAGCAACCATGTCTTTCAAAATATTACCACTAAAGCAAGTTATCCCTACCCCATTATGCTCAATCATTGATCCATTCATGAAACACACTCGCATATTAGCTACACCGAATGCTCAAGTACGATCATAGTGCCCCTTAGTTGGTGCTTTATAAGAGAAGATGGAGACTCAAGTAAAAATAACAATTGCATAAAGTAAAAGAAAGGCCCTTTGCGGAGGGAAGAAGGGATTTGTAGAGGTGCTAGATCTCAAAGCGAAAAATATAGAGATAAAACATTTTGGGTGGCATGCTTTTCCTGTCAATGAAAATGATAGAGTAGTTCCCAATACTTTCCATGCTAGATATATCATAGGCGGTTCCCAAATAGAAAATATAGTTTATTCCTTTTTCAACCATACTTCACTTTCCATGGCTAGCCGTATTCACGGGTGCCTTCCATACCAACACTTTCCAAGGAATTTATTACTTGACAACATAAAGTAAATTCATTTTAATTTCGGGACTGGGCATCCCTAATACCTTTGTCATACTCTCGTGCAATGACAAGTGAATAAACACTCATCTTGAGAATAACACATCTAGCATGGAAATATATCAGCCACCCCCTACCGTTTCATGAGTGGTACGAGCACACAAAAGAGAAATTTATTTTGAAAATTAGAGATGGCACATTCAAATTTGCTTAGAACGGCAAAAGAATACCGCATATAGGTAGGTATAGTGGACTCATGTGGCAAAACTAGTTTAAAGGATTTTGGATGCACAAGTAGTGATCATACTTAGTGCAAATGAAGGCTAGCAAAAGATTGAGAAGCATCCAACCAAGAAATGAAAAATCTCATAAGCGAGCATTAAGCATAACTAACACCGAATAATGCACCACAAGTAGGATGTAATTTCATTGCATAACTATTGATTTTCGAGGTTGCATAGGGAATCACAAACCATAACACCAATATTCTTACTAAAGCATAATTACTCATCAACATGACTCACATATCACTATCATCATATCTCAAAACTATTACAAAGAATCAAGTTTATTTTGTCTAATGATCTTCATGAAAGTTTTTATTATATCCTCCTTGGATATCTATCACTTTGGAACTAGTTTCATATGTTTCTATTAATAAGCTCAAACAAATATAAGTGAAGAACATGAGCATAAAATTTTCTTCTCTCAAATTAATTTAAGTGAAGCAAGAGAGAATTTCTATAAAAATTACTAACTCTCAAATAAATCTAAGTGAAGAATGAGAGCATGTCTTCAAAAATACTAAAGAACACTGTGCTAAAAAAGATATAAGTGAAGCACTAGAGAAATTCCATAGCTCATAAAGATTTAAGTGAAGCATAGAGAGCAATTCTAACAAGTCATAGCATAATTTTGGCTCTCTCAAATAGGTGTGTCCAGCAAGGATTCAAGACTCAAAATAAAAAGCAAAGCAAGCAAAGACTCATATCATACATGACTCTCCAAGCAAAACTCATAATATGTGACGAATAAAAATATAGCTCCAAGTAAAATACCGATGGTTGTTAGAAGATAGAGGGGATGCCAGTCGGGGGCATCCCCAAGCTTAGTTGCTTGATACTTCTTGAATATTATCTTGGGGTGCCATAGGCATCCCCAAGCTTAGCCTTTTTCTAATCCTTATTTCTACATCCATCGTAATATCACCCAAAACTTGAAAACTTCAATCACACAAAACTCAACAAAACCTTCGTGAGACCCGTTAATATAAGAAAGCATATAACTACTATAAGTATTGTTGCAAACCCATTCATATTTTATTTTTGCATTATATCTATTGTATTCCAATTTTTCTATGGCAAAAACTCTTCAAAGGAAACCATGGAATCATCAAAACAAGCACACAACACAAAGAAAACAGAATCTATCAAAAACAGAACTGTTTGTAGCAATCTGGATATTTCGAATACTTTACAAAATCCAAAAATTCTGAAAAATTAGGACAACGTGGGAAAATTGTATATAAATCTCCTGTAAAAAATTCAGAATTTTTCATCGCTTCTATGATTTTTAAAAATTATGTTTCTGGATGCAAAAGTTTCTGTTTTTCAGCAAGATCAAATCAACTATCACCCAACATGATCCCAAAGGCTTTGCTTGGCACAAACACTAATTTAAAGCACAAAAACACATCTAAACAGAGGCATAATTGGGTATTTTATTGAAAACAGTAAGAAACCCAAAAAGCAAAATGATACAAGTTGGGTTGCCTCCCAACAAGTGCTATCGTTTTATGCCCCTAGCTAGGCATAATGTTTCAATGATGCTCACATAAAAGACAAGAATTGAAGCACAATGAGAGCATGATGATACATGTGACAAACACATTTAAGTCTAACATACTTCCTATGATAGGCATTTTATTAGCAAACAAATTATCAGAACAAGCGAAGACTAGCATATGCAAGGAAGAAGAATAAAACATAGGCAATGCCAACATGAAGAGAGGTAATTTAGTAGCATGAAAATTTCTACAACCATATTTCCCTCTCTCATAATAATTATATGTGGGACCTTACTCAAATTCAACAATATAGCTTTCACATAACATATTCTCTATATGATCCACATGCATGCAACGTCGACACTCTTCCAAAATAGTGGGATTATCATCAAATAAAGTCGTGACCTCTCCAAGCCCACTTTCATCAAAAATTTCATAAGATTGAACACTCTCCAAATATTTGGGATTATTTCTAGGTAAGTTTGACACTCTTCCAAACCCACTTTCAATATTACTGCAAACATGTTCATCATGAGGCTTAAATAAATTTTCAATATCATAAGAATCATTATCACCCCAATCATGATCATTGCAACAAGTAGTGTACATAGCAAAATTAGCATCCCAAAGCTTGGGATTTTGCATATTATTAGCACACCTGACATTAATAGAATTTATAGTAAAATCATTGCAATCATGCTTTTCACTCAAGGAGCTATCATGAATCACTTGATAAATTTCTTCATCACAATTTCCAGATTCACGAATCTCAAGCGAAACTTCACAAAGATAATCTAGTGCACTCAATTCACTAACAATTGGTTTATCATGATTGGATATTTTAAAAAGATTAGCAAGTGGATGGGGATCCATATAAATAGATTTTTAGCAAGCGAAGATGTCAGCATATAGAAGGCACATGGCAACACAAGCAAACAAAATATCAAGCAAGAAAAAGGTAAACGAAAAGACGGCGAATAAAAAGGAAAATTTTTGTGAAGTGGGGGAGAGGAAAATGAGAGGCAAATGGAAAAAAATGTAAATTGCAAGGAGATGTGTTTTGTGACTAGGAACCTGGTAGATGTTGGTGATGTCTCCCTGGCAACGGCGCTAGAATTTTTTTTGATGCGGCTTGAACTACGTTGGTATTTCCCCAAAGAGGAAGGGATGATGCAGTACAACTGCGGTAGGTATTTCCCTCAGTGATGAGACCAAGGTTACCGAACCAGTAGGACAACCACGCAACACTACGTGAACGACACCTTGATGTCTGCTAGACTACGTCGGTATTTCCCCAAAGAGGAAGGGATGATGCAGCACATCGACGGTAGGTATTTCCCTCAGTGATGAGACCAAGGTTATCGAACCAGTAGGAGAACCAAGCGACACTATGTAAACAACACCTGCAGACAAATAACAAATACTCACAACCCGACGTGTTAACGGGGTTGTCAATCCCTCCCCGACAATGGCGCTAGAAATTGGCAAACGGATGTGAGAAAGTTGTAATAATTTGATAGATGGATCTCGCGGGAACACGAGATAAAATAAATTGCAGCAAGGTATTTTTGTATTTTTGGTTTAATAGATATGAAAATAAAAGGCAAATAAAAATAGATCGCAAAGGCAAATATAATAAAGAAGAGACCCGGGGGCCGTAGGTTTCACTAGTGGCTTCTCTCGAGAAAAATAGCGAACGGTGGGTGAAAAAATTACTGTTGGGAAATTGATAGAACTTTAAATAATCATGACAATATCCAGGCAATGATCATTATATAGGCATCACGTCCAAGATTAGTAGACTGACTCCTGCCTGCATCTACTACTATTACTCCATGCATGGACCGCTATCAGCATGCATCTAGTGTATTAAGTTGATGGAAAATCAGAGTAATGCAATAAGAATGATGACATGATGTAGACAAGATCTATTTATGTAGAAATATACCCCATCTTGTTATTCTTAATAGCAAAAATACATACGTGTCGGTTCCCTTTCTGTCACTGGGACCAAGCACCGTAAGATCGAACCCATCACAAAGCACTTCTTCCCATTGCAAGATAAATAGATCAAGTTGGCGAAACAAAACCCAAATATCGGAGAAGAAATATGGGGCTATAAGCAATCATGCATATAAGAGATCAAAGAAGACTCACATAACTTTCATGGATAAAAAGATAGATCTGATCATAAAGTCAAAGTTCATCCGATCCGAACAAACACACCGCAAAAAGAGTTACATCATATGGATGTCCAAGAGACCATTGTATTGAGAATCAAAGCAGAGAGAGGAAGCCGTCTAGCTACTAATACGGACCCGTAGGTCTTCAAAAGACTACTCACGCATCATCGGAGAGGCACCAATGGACATGATACACCCCTCCGTGATGGTGTCTAGATTGGATCTGGTGGTTCTGGAACTTGCGGTGGCTGAAATTGATTTCCGTCGACTGCCCTAGGGTTTCTGGAATATTGGGTTATTTATAGAGCAAAGAGGCGGCTCGAGGGGCACCCGAGGTGGCCAAAACCCACCAGGGCGCGGCTGGGCCTCCAGGCGTGCCCTGGTGGGTGTTGCTCCCCTCGGAGCAGCCCCCAGGTGCTTCTTCGGCCCACTGGATGTCTTCTGGTCCATAAAAAATCCACAAAAAGTTTCACTGCGTTTGGACTCCGTTTGGTATTGATTTCCTGCGATGTAAAAAACATGCAAAAACAGCAACTGGCACTTGGCAATATGTCAATAGTTTAGTACCAAAAAATGATATAAAATGACTATAAAATGATTGTAAAACGTCCAGGAATGATAATATAACAACATGGAATAATCAAAAAATATAGATACGTTGGAGACGTATCAGCATCCCCAAGCTTAATTCCTCCTCATCCTCGAGTAGGTAAATGATAAAAACAGAATTTTTGATGTGGAATGCTGCCTAACATGTCATCTCATATTCTTTTCTTTGTAGCATGGACATTTGAAATTTTATATTGTTCAAAGAAATAGTCTAGTTTTGACATGAGACTTAGATACTCAAGCATACCAACAAGCAACCATGTCTTTCAAAATATCAACGCTAAATTAAGTTATCCCTAGCCCATCATGCTCAATCATTGATCCATTCATGAAACACACTCGCATATTAGCTACAACCAATGCTCAAGTACGATCATAGTGCCCCCTAGTAGGTGCTTTATAAGAGAAGATGGAGACTCAAATTAAAAATAAAAATTGCATAAATTAAAAGAAAGGCCCTTTGCAGAGGGAAGTAGGGATTTGTAGAGGTGCCAGAGCTCAAAGCGAAAATTGAGAGATAAAAACATTTTGGGAGGAATACTTTTCACACCAACGAAAACGACTTAGAGCTCCCAACACTTTCCATGCATGCTAGATATATCATAGGTGGTTCCCAAACAGAAAATAAAGTTTATTCCTTTTTCCACCATAGTTTCACTTTTCGTGGCTAACCGTATCCACGGGTGCCCTCCATACCAAAACTTTCCAAGGAATTTATTATTTGAAAACATAAAGTAAATTCATTTTTCATTTCGGGACTGGGCATCCCTAATACCTTTGCCTTACTCTCGTGCAATGACAAGTGAATAAACACTCATCGTGAGAATAACTCATCTAGCATGGAAAATATCGGCCACCCCTCACCGCCCCGCGAGCGGTACGAGCACACAAAAGAGAAATTTATTTTGAAAAGTAGAGATGGCACATAAAAATTTGCTTAGAACGTCAAAACAATACCACATATAGGTAGATATAGTGGACTCATGTGGCAAAACTGGTTAAAAGGTTTTTGGATGCACAAGTAGTGATCATACTTAGTGCAAAATGAAGGCTAGCAAAAGACTGAGAAGTGACCAACCAAGAAACGAATGATCTCATAAGCGAGCATTAAGCATAATTAACATCGAATAATGCACCACAAGTAGGATATAATTTAATTGCATGACTATTGACTTTCATGCTTGCATATGGAATCACAAACCTTAACACCAATATTCTTACTAAAGCACAATTACTCATCAACATGACTCACATATCACATCATCATATCTCAAAAATATTACAAGGAATCAAGTTTATTTTGTCCAATGATCTTCATGAAAGTTTTTATTACATCCTTCTTGGATATCTATCACTTTGGAACTAATTGTCATGTGTTGCTTTTGATAAGCTCAAATAAATATAAGTGAAGATCACGAGCATAATTTTTCTTTCTCTCAAATTAATTTAAGTGAAGCAAGAGAGAATTTCTTGAAAATTTTACTAACTCTCAAATAAATCTAAGTGAAGCAAGATTTCATTTCTTCAAATTTAACAAAGCACACCATGCTCAACAAGATATAAGTGAAGCACTAGAGCAATTCCATAGCTCATAAAGTTTTAAGTGAAGCATAGAGAGCAATTCTAACAAGTCATGGCATAATTTTGGCTCTCTCAAATAGGTGTGTCCAGAAAGGATTCAAGACTAAAAATAAAAAGAAAAACAAGCAAAGACTCATATCATACAAGACGCCCCGAGCAAAACTCATAGTATGTGACGAATAAAAATATAGCTTCGAGTATACCGATGGTCGTTAGAAGAAAGAGGGGATGCCACTCGGGGCATCCCCAAGCTTAGTTGCTTGCTTCTCTTTGGATGATAGCTTGGGATGCCATGGGCATCCCCAAGCTTAGGCTCTTCTTACTCCTTATTCCTTCATGCATCGTAACATCACCCAAAACTTGAAAACTTCAATCACACAAAACTCAACAAAACCTTCATGAGATCCGTTAGTATAAGAAAACAAATCACTACTATAAGTACTATTGCAACCCATTCATATTTTATTCTTTCATTATATCTACTGTATTCAAACTTTTCTATGGCAAGAACTCTTCAAAGAAAACCATAGAATCATCAAAACAAGCACACAACGCAAAGAAAATAGAATCTGTCAAAAACAGAATAGTCTATGGCAATATGAATTGTTCGAATACTTCTGTAACTCCAAAAATTCTGAAATATTATAACAGCCTGAGAAATGTATATAAATCTACTGTAAAAAATTCAGAATTTTTTGTCGCTTCCGTGATTTTTAAAAATTGTAACTCTGGAAGCCAAAGTTTCTATTTTTCAGCAAGATCAAACAACTATCACCCAAGAAGATCCTAAAGGCTTTACTTGGCACAAACACTAACTAAAACACAAAAAACACAATCATAATAGTAGCATAATTGTGCAAACACTCAAGTACAGAAAGAAAAAGGCAAAAATAAATTTTATTCATTGGGTTGCCTCCCAACATGCGCTATTGTTTCACGCCCCTAGCTAGGCATAAAGCAAGGATCTAAGTATTGTCATCTTTGTTTCTAGATCCATAAGATGCCCTCATGATTGATTCATATGGGGCCTAATTCTTATTCGAGGGAAGTTCCATACCTTTCCTTAGTGGAAATTGGAACTTAATATTGCCTTCTTTCATATCAATCACGGCACCAATAGTGCGTAAAAACGGTCTACCAAGAATAATTGGACAATACGGATTGCAATCAATATCAAGAACAATAAAATCTATGGGCACATAATTCCTATTTGCAAGAATAAGAACATCATTAATTCTTCCCATAGGCTTTTTAATAGTAGAATCCACCAAGTGCAAATTTATCGGTAAGACCAAGCACATCACATAAAGATTTCGGAATTGTAGAAACACTAGCACCCAAGTCACATAAAGCAAAACACTCATAATTTTTAATCTCGACTTTGATAGTAGGTTTCCACTCATCATGTAATTTTCTAGGAATTGATACTTCTAACTCCAACTTTTCTTATAAACCTCCAATCATAGCATCAACAATATGTTTAGTAAAAGCTTTATTTTGTTCATAAGCATGGGGTGAATTTATCATGGATTGCAACAAGGACATACAATCAATCAAAGAGAAACTATCATAATTAAAGTCTTTGTAATCCAAAAGAGTGGGCACATCACAAAGTCTTGACCTCTTGAAACCCACTTTTATTAATTTTCTCAACAAGATTTTCACCCTCCGAATTATCGGGACGCCTTCTAGCTAAAGTTGACTCTTCTCCAGTCCCCTTCTCATCAATCTTAATTTTACTAAACAAGGAATCAATAGAAGAAACACCAATCATTTTAAGATCTTCATCACTTTTAAGAAAGCAATCACTAGAAAACGCTTTTTTCTAACAAATCTCTTCTAGCTCTAAGCATAGCGGTTCTTTTCTTACTTTCATCCATAGAAACATAAAGAGCATTAATTGATTCCTCAACCTTAGGCACACAAATTTTGATCTTGAGATTTTCTACATCATGAGAAATTCTATCAACACTTCTAGACAAATCGTCAATCTTATTCAACTTTTCTTCCATTGTAGCATTGAAAACCTTTTGAGTGTTAATAAATTCTTTAATATTATTACCAAGATCAGAGGTGTTCCTATTATTATTATAAGAAGGATTATCATAGGAATTACCATAATTATTAGAGGAATTACTAGGAAAAGGCCTAGGATTAAAATTACCTCTATAAGCATTGTTATTGAAATTGTTTCGCGAGATAAAATTCACATCTATGGCATCACTATTTTTCTCAATAAAAGTACACAAAGGCATATCATTGAAATCAATAGGAGCACTTTTACTAGAAACCAATTTCATAAGAGCATCAACTTTTTCACTCAAAGAAGAAATTTCTTCAATCGAATTAACTTTTTTACCAGTAGGAGCTCTTTCGGTATGCCATTGTGAATAATTTGCCATGATATTATCAAGCAATTTGGTGGCTTCACCCAAAGTAATTTCCATAAAAGTACCACCCGCGGCGGAATCTAAAAGATTACGAGAAACAAAATTCAACCCCGCATAAAATTTTGTATGATCATCCAAAGATTTAACCCATGAGTTGGGCAATTCCTTAGCATCATTTTCATCCTTTCCCAAGATTGTGCAACATGCTCATGTTCAAGTTGCTTGAAATTCATGATCTGGGTTCTAAGGGAAATAATTTTTGCGGGCGGAAAATAATTAGTGATAAAAGCATCTTTGCACTTATTCCAAGAATCAATACTATTGCGAGGCAAAGAAGAAACCCAAATTTTTGCAGAATCTCGCAAAGAACACGGAAATAATTTCATCTTCACAACATCATTGTCCACATCTTTTTTCTTTTGCATATCGCATAATTCCATGAATGTGTTAAGATGGGACGCGACATCCTCATTAGGAGTACCGGAAAATTGGTCTTTCATAACAAGATTCAGCAAAGCAGTATTAATATCACAAGATTCCACACTAGTGGCGAGAGCAATCAGAGTGCCAATAAAATCATTGTTGTTGGTATTTGAGAAATCACACAACTTGGTGTTCTCTTGAGTCATTGTGACTACACAACAAGATTGCACTAAAAAACAGATTGACAAGAAAACGGTGAACGAAAAAGAGGGCGAATAAAACGACAAATTTTTGTGAAGTGGGGGAGAGGAAAACGAGAGGCAAATGGCAAATAATGTAAATTGCAACGAGATGAGATGTGATTAGGAACCTGGTAGATGTTGATGATGTCTCCCCGGCAATGGCGGCAGAAATTCCTTTTGATGTCTGCTAGATTACGTCGGTATTTCCCCAAAGAGGAAGGGATGATGCAGCACAATGATGATAGGTATTTCCCTCATTGATGAGACCAAGGTTATCGAAACAGTAGGAGAACCAAGCAACACTATGTAAACAACACCTGCACACAAATAACAAATACTCGCAACCCAATATGTTGAAGGGGTTGTCAATCCCTCCCCGGCAACGGCGCCAGAAATTGGCAAACAGACGTGAGAAAGTTGTAATAATTTGATAGATAGATCTCGCGGGAACGCGAGATAAAATAAATTGCAGCAAGGTATTTTTGGTTTAATAGATCTGAAAATAAAAGGCAAATAAAAATAGATCGCAAAGGCAAATATAATAAAGAAGAGACCCGGGGGCCGTAGGTTTCACTAGTGGCTTCTCTCGAGTAAAATAGCAAACGGTGGGTGAACAAATTACTGTTGGGCAATTTATAGAACTTCAAATGATCATGATGATATCCAGGCAATGATCATTATATAGGCATCACGTCCAAGATAAGTAGACCGACTCCTTCCTGCATCTACTACTATTACTCCACACATCGACCGCTATCCAGTATGCATCTAGTGTATTAAGTTCATGGAAAAACAGAGTAATGTAATAAGAATGATGAGATGATGTAGACAAGATCTATTTATGTAGAAATATACCCCATCTTGTTATCCTTAATAGCAACGATACATACATGTCGGTTCCCTTTCTGTCACTGGGATCAAGCATCGTAAGATCGAACCCATCACAAAGCACCTCTTCCCATTGGAAGATAAATAGATCAAGTTGGCCAAACAAAACCCAAATATCGGCGAAGAAATACGAGGCTATAAGCAATCATGCATATAAGAGGTCAAAGAAGACTCAAATAACTTTCATGGATAAAAATATAGATCTGATCATAAACTCAAAGTTCATCTGATCCCAACAAACACACCGCAAAAAGAGTTACATCATATGGATCTCCAAGAGACCATTGTATTGAGAATCAAAAGAGAGAGAGAGAGAGGAATCCATCTAGCTACTAACTACGGACCCGTAGGTCTACAAAAGACTACTCTTTTTACGCATCATCGGAGAGACACCAATGGACATGATGCACCCCTCCGTGATGGTGTATAGATTGGATCTGGTGGTTCTGGAACTTGCGGCGGCTGGAATTGATTTTCGTCGACTACCCTAGGGTTTCTAGAATATTGGGGTATTTATAGAGTAAAGAGGCAGTCCGGGGGGCACCCGAGGTGGGCACAACCCACCAGGGCGCGCCTGGGCTTCTAGGCGTGCCCTGGTGGGTTGTGCTCCCCTCAGAGCAGCCCCCAGGCGCTTCTTCGGCCCACTGGATGTCTTCTGGTCCATAAAAAATCCGCAAAAAGTATCGCTGCGTTTGGACTCCGTTTGGTATTGATTTCCTGCGATGTAAAAAACGTGCAAAAAACAACAACTGGCACTTGGCACTATGTCATTAGGTTAGTACCAAAAAATGATATCAAATGATTATTAGACATCCAAGAATGATAATATAACAGCATGGAACAATAAAAAAATAATAGATACGTTGGAGGCGTATGATACCTGCACACAAATAACAAATACTCGCAACCTGATGTATTAAAGGGGTTCTCAATCGCTTTCGGGTATCGGCGCGAGAAATTGTCAAGTAGACGGGATAAAAATATGATAGATTAGATAAATAGATTGAATAAAAGGAAAATAAAATAAAGTGCAGCAAGGTATTTTTGGGTTTTTGGAAATATAGATCTGAAAACAAAATCAAATGAAAATAGATCACGAAGGTAAATATAATAAAGAAGAGACCCGGGGGCCGTAGATTTCACTAGTGGCTTCTCTCGAGAAAAGTAGCATACGGTGGGTAAACAAATTACTGTTGGGCAATTGATAGAACTTCAAATAATAATGATTATATCCAGACAATGATCATTATATAGGCATCATGTCCAAGATTAGTAAACCGACTCCTGCCTGCATCTACTACTATTACTCCACACATCGACCGCTATCCAGCATGCATCTAGTGTATTAAGTTCATGGAGAAACGGAGTAATGCAATAAGAACGATGAAATGATGTAGACAAGATCTATTTATGTAGAAATAGACCCCATCTTGTTATCCTTAATAGCAACGATACATACGTGTCGGTTCCCCTTCTGTCACTGGGATCAAACACCATAAGATCGAACCCATCACAAAGCACCTCTTCCCATGGCAAGAAAAATCGATCTAGTTGGCCTAACTAAACCAAAGATTCGAGGAAGAAATACGAGGCTATAAGTAATCATGCATATAAGAGATCAAAGAAGACTCAAATAACTTCCATGGATAAAAACATAGATCTGATCATAAACTCAAAGTTCATCGGATCCTAACAAACACACCGCAAAAAGAGTTACATCAAATAGATCTCCAAGAGACCATTATATTGAGAATCAAGAGAGAGAGAGAGGAACCCATCTAGCTACTAACTACGGACCCGCAGGTCTACAATGAACTACTCATGCTTCATCGGAGAGGCACCAATGAGGATGATGAGCCCCTCTATGATGGTGTCTAGATTGGATCTGGTGGTTCTGGAACTTGCGGCGGCTGGAATTGATTTTGGTCGACTCCCCTAGGATTTCTGGAATAGTGAGGTATTTCTAGAGCAAAGAGGCGGTGCGGGAGGCCACCAGGTGGGCACAACCCACCGGGGTGCGCCTGGGCACCCAGGCGCAACCTGGTGGGTTGTGCTCCCCTCGGAGCACCCCTCAGGTACTTTCTTGGCCCATCATGTAAAGCCCCGAGATCGATGCTCCAGTCTCCTTCCATTTATTTTTTCGTTGTTGCCATGTGTTTATTTTTTTGTTGCATTATCATAATTTTTTTGCATATTTCTTTTCCCTATGTTGTTGCCATGATCACGAAGAATGCCATTGCCATATTTTGCTTCTTGCATCATGTTCAGCTTTCATTATATTGCATGTGCCATCCTTGTTTGTTTGCCATGGTCGTCTCACTTGCTTTGTTATATGCTTCATGATGTGATATTTCATTTGTCATTTCTGTTACATTTGCATCATGATCATCATTGTAGTGTGCATATATCGTGTGTATATTTGTGGTGGGCTTGTTATCTTTGTGAACTCCATCTCCTCATATTCCTTGCTGTTTCATCTTGCCCTTTGCATCTGAACCATCATCAAGTGCAACACCCCATCACTAGCTTCTTCCTTCCAATTCTCACCCATTTATTGCAAGTGGCATTTTCCTGTCCCAGTAAAATGTTCACTTACTTTCTGTAAATCCTAAACCATGCCTACACCCGCTCTGCCAAGTTTCAGTTCTTTTGGACTTGATTTGGGTGGAATAAAAATTGCCTCAAGTTTGAAATTAATTCAAACTTGCGATAATATTCTTTCTCCAAAAATGCCCAAACCAATTATTTCAAATAGTGCATAATTCCAGCGTCTTGGGGATATTCTTATATCTTTCATACCCCCTCTTTTATCCCTGTGCTTTCCTGTTTATTTTTTGTCTGAGGAAAATGAGAAAAAAGGAAAAGGGCAGCAGCAGCTCAGCGCAGCAGAGAGTAGCCCAGCAGCCCGCAGCCCAATTCCATCCCCTGGTAAAATTCGCACGCGGTCACTGTTTACCCCTTCCCCGGACCCACCTGTCATTCTCTTTTCTCCCTTCTTTTCTTCCATCTCACACACCCCTTCCCTCTCACAGTAACTCCAGCTCACCCGAGCACACACGGCCGCCGTGGCGAGGCCAGCACCATCCACATCTCCTGGCCTCTTATAAAACCCTCTCGCGGATCCCCCTAGGGTTTCTCCTTCCTCCTTTTCCCCATCTCCGCCGCCACCCAAGGGGATCTCCCCTGCCTTCCTCCTCCTTCCTCGTGAGAGACCAAGAGAGCACACGAGCATGTGCCCGTCGCTGGCGTGGTCTCTGTCGAGTCCAGCTGCAGCCAAGGTCACCAGGAGTACCCCGACGTTGACTACTTCCTCTATGTCACAGATCAGACGCCATCTTGCCTTCACGCCGTCGACCATGTCGTCTACCTCCTCTGCTTCATCTTCTTCACGGAGCCGAACGCCGCCATGGTCAGCGGTCATGCTTCCGGCCTCCTCGTCTTGTCCTACAGGACCTAGGCGAGCAGCCGCATCTCCCAGCCCCTTTATCCGCCTAGTTCGCATCCTCTAGGTGTCGATCTGTTCATACAAAATCCCCGGCCACCGTGCTTCGCCATGGACGTGCCGAACCCTCTGCTTCCACCACTCTGCCGCTTGACCACACCCTTGCATGTCGCTCCGCACCCCACACGCATCTGTAGCCAATAGCTCTCGCGCTCGACCGAAGCCTCGTCGTCCCTTGCATGCCTCTGCAGCCGCTGTGTCCGAAGCGAGCACGAGCTCGTCCTTGGGATCCCGCACACCTGAACCTTTGCTGCGCCTGCCTTGCCGCCTGCGCATCCACCTTCCAAACCTGCACCCTGGCTGGTGTTCTGCTGCACCGGCAGCCGCTGCTTTGCTTGCCGTCGTCGCCGGCAAGTTGTTGTGCGTTCATGGCGTTTCCAAGACCGAGCCTCTGCATGCCTCGCCTTTTTATGCATCCTCACACGCACTCCCCGCAAGCGTCCGCCTTGCCGTGCCTCCTGCGCGACACATGCCCGTGCTTTTGCACACTGCCACTGCCTCGCCGACAGTTTTCCGCAAGCCCGCCGCTGCCCGGTAGGTTGAATCCCCGCTGTTTTGCTCGCTTTCGTCGCTGGCGAGCATCGCCGTGATGCCATGGCTCTGAAGGCTCAGCCTTCTGTAGCTTGCTCAAGTAAAGAAGCTTCCTTAGTTTTACAAAAACAACTCTCAGCCGGGTTTGTCCGCGGGCTCTATTTTTAATTGTGAGGTGCTGGGTTCGATTCCTAGGTGCCCCTAATTTTTGCCCTGTTTTTCTTTCCTCTGCACACACACTGCCACTTGGACTTGGCCCGATTCTGCTGCTTATGTTTCCTTGCGCACAAAGTGCTCTATATCTATCTACCGGTCGCCTGTGTAGCCCGTGTAGCTCTTGGATTTTTCCCTGCTCGGTCATTTTCCTAATATCCAGTGCATGCATATTTACAGTAAATGCCATCATTTTAAAATGCTCATAACTAAATGTCCATGCATCCAAATAAAACATGTTGTATATGTAAAATGCTTAGAATTTTATCTACTTTCATAATCTGCATCTTTCATCCATGTT
Organism: Triticum aestivum; assembly: GCF_018294505.1. Classification (NCBI taxonomy): domain Eukaryota; kingdom Viridiplantae; phylum Streptophyta; class Magnoliopsida; order Poales; family Poaceae; genus Triticum; species Triticum aestivum. Next base: position 289,376,014 of record NC_057814.1, on the reverse strand, counting down.
TGAAATGTTTAAATTGATGTTTGCATTTACTTTGTATAATGATATATTAAAATGGTTTAATTCATAACTTAATAACCGTAGCTCCGAATTAAATAAACTTTATATGTAAATGGGGTAGAAAAATGCATAGATTAACATGGTGCACTTTATTTTGCTGTTTAAAAACATTAAAATATGGTTTAGGGCAGAACAGTACTAACTCTAAAGTTTGCATATGAGGATTTTCCGGAATTGTTGTTGTTGTTTCCGGCCTCATTTAAACTTGCCAAAATAGTTAGTTTATTTATGCTTAACCTCTTGCCATGTTTAAAAACATTTAATATTGTGGGGTACATAAATGAGAGAGAACTAAATAAATGCATGTGGTGTTTCGACAATATGCAACTCGTTGCATATTGAGCTCCACTTAATTTGTAGTATTGTTTGTTGCACTTTCCATGCCATGAATCATTAAACCGGACATGCATCATAATTGGTTGTGCATCATGCCATGTTTATGTGATGGTTGTTTACAATGATGTTTGCTTCTTTCCGGTTGCGATTCTCCTTGATAGTCCCGGTTACGTTGCGATTGTGAGGATTCGTTCCACTACGTGGCTTCGTCTTCTTCATGGACTCGTTCTTCTTCCTAGCGGGATTTCAGGCAAGATGACCATCACCTTGGATCTCATTACTATCTTTGCTATGTTAGTAGGCTCGATGCTATCGCTATGTCGCGCCACCTACCGCTTGTTTATCAAGCCTCTCAAATTGGCATGATATCCTCTAACATTTTCACCCGTCCTAGCAAACCGTTGTTTGGCTATGTTACCACTTTGCTCAGCCCCTCTTATTGCGTTGCTAGTTGCAGGTGCTGTTGCAGGTTGTTCCATGTTGGGACATGGATATCATGGGATATCACAATATCCTTATTTAATTGATGCACATATATACTTGGTAAAGGGTGGAAGGCTCGGCCTTATGCCTGGTGTTTTGTTCCACTCTTTCCGCCCTAGTTTCCGTCATACCGGTGTTATGTTCCTTGATTTTGCATCCCTAACACGGTGAGGGGTATGGGGCCCTCTTGACAGTTCGCTTTGAATAAAACTCTTCCAGCAAGGCCCAACATTGGTTTTAACATTTTCCATAATAATACTTGAACTAAATAATTAATTGGCATAGGGCGTCATGAACCCGAGCATTCTTTTCTACCTATAGGTAGGGGCCAGTGCTGATGGTGTTGGTCCCAAACTAGAGCCCCTTGCAGCGCTGCCACAGGGAAACTCGAGGACTGGTTTTAGTTGTACGGACTGCTCATCCGGATGTGGCCTGAGACAAGATACGTGCGGCTACTATCAGGGTATCGACACACCGGTATGCTTTGCTAGATTAGTTTTACCATTGTCGAATCTTCTTGTGCACTGGGATTCCGAGTCTGATCGGAGGGTCCCGCGATGGAGGATTGTCTCCGTGGATCGTGACCTTGTCATGGGCTAAGTTGGGACACCCCTGCAGGGTTTAAACTTTCGAAAGCCGTGCCCGCGGTTATGTGGCAGATGGGAATTTGTTAATATCCGGTTGTAGAGGATGCATAGCCGTGATTGTCTCTTTTTGGGGACGTTCGAGAGGAGAACATGGTTGGGTTATGTTTGACGTAAGTAGTTCAGGATCACTTCTTGATCAGTACTAGTTTGCGACCGTTTGCGTAGTTTCTCATCTTACTCTTGTACTCGTAAGTTAGCCACCACACATGCTTAGTTTCTGTTGCAACCTCACCACTTATCCTTTCCATACCCATTAAGCTTTGCTAGTCTTGATACCCATGGTAATGGGATTGCTGAGTCCTTGTGGCTCACAGATTACTACAACAACAGTTGCTGGTACACGTAATGCGATGATCATGACGTGAGAGCAATGTTTACTTGTTTTGGAGTTCTTCTTCTTCTTCGTCGACCTTGGGTTAGGTTCCTGGTCGGCAGCCTGGGCTAGCAGGGTGGATGTCGTTTGAGTTTCTGTTTGTGATTCATCCGTAGCCGGATGCTATTCTCATGTATGATGTTTGATGTATTCATGTGGTATTTGTATGCCCTTTGTATGTATCCCCAACTATTATGTAATGGTATGATGTAATGATATCCAGGTTGCAAAAGTGTGTCAATATGCGGTTCTATCCTTGGTGGGACCTTCGAGTTCCTTTAGGATAGAGTCGCATATTGGGCGTGACACATCAGGTGTCTTCTGGTCCAGAAAAAATCCACAAAAAGTTTTGCTGCGTTTGGACTCCGTTTGGTATTGATTTCCTGCGATGTAAAAAACAAGCAGAAAACAACAACTAGCACTCAGCACTATGTCAATAGGTTAGTACCAAAAAATGATATAAAATGATTGTAAAACATCCAAGAATGATAATATAACAACATGGAACAATCAAAAATTATAGATACATTGGAGACGTATCACTTAGCAATGTTGAACATGATACTATCAGAACACATGGCATGGACATGGTGAACAAAATAGCACTAGAACAATATCAGATGAGCATGTCATGAACATATGATGATACTAGCATGCAACATGCTAACAATACCATGCACCAACTTACTCTGTTCGGGGTTACCTCGTAACCACCACATGTATCACTTACCATCATGGTCATCACACGATCACCTCATGATCAAATCAAGCTTGGTATTAACAATACTGTACTTACCATTACATGACCACAAGGAGCTTGATCTTTACCCTTGATTCTCGCATAACACCATAAACCTCAACCATCTTCGCATCCTCGATACCACTGTGATACTCTCGCGATCCCATAAGGATCAACCACTTCTTTCCATCATCGAACCGAGTTGTTTATTAGTCAGGTTATTATTACTGTTGACCTATAGTGTGACCTACTACCAACCGGGCCCATATCTGTGGGCACGGCTATCGATAGATTATACACTCTGCAGAGGTTAGCACACTGTGCCCACACTACGAAACCCAAGGCCTCGTGCTCCCATTCTGGTGGACCAACGGCGTTCCGACAAAATCGATCTATTGCCATGACACTCTCCCGGCCACTCCGACAAACTCCCGTTTGGGCTAAGGCATTGGTGGCCCCGATGTCACCACGTGACATCCAATGGCCACCGTCGTGGCAAAACAAAACAATCCCAAACGGGGACATGAGCTCAATACCAAGAAAGGCACAGAAGGCTTATGTCCGCCTACCTGATCAGAGTAGCGCGTGCCCATAACCTTCCCTAGTTGGAGGCACCGGCGAGAGGCACGACAATAGACCCAGTTAGGACCCCCCATAAAGGCAAGTGTGGCTGCACCGGTCAGCTCGATTTCGATGGCACTATGACTCAGCTAACAGGTGTTCAAGTTCAATTAATGTCCGGTTAAACTTGAATGCAAAAGATGTTGAGTCATAATAACATGATGAAATAATAATGCACATGAGCATGATATTAACATAAGCATGGAGGAGAAACATAACCATATGAATCCTTAGCATAATAATGCAACACTTAGACCACTAGATGCAAATGAACATGGCATAGCGATGATCATGCATATCACAGATGCTCTTCATAACTGATGATAATCATGTATCAGATGAACATCACTATCACTAGCATGACATAAGTACCAACATGAAATACAAGAGCAATACTACTAGCAAGTAATCATATGACTAACCGAGTGCAGCATAACATAACATGATGATAAGTAGGGATCCACAAGCATAACCGAAACAACAATATCAATGGTAAAAGAGCAAACATTTATTAAAGACTTAAGTAGAAACCATGGCTACTGCAAATCCATCATGTAAGTAGCTGTCGTGGCTTTCCTGGGGATGAAGAATACTCGGGGGAGAAGTGCGGTGAAGCCGCGAAAATATTCACCGGAAAAGTTCTCTCTTGGAGGAGGCTAGATAAGGGCAAGGGAAATATGGTCATTTCCAGTATGTGAACACATAGTGAAAATGATACCAGCAGATCAGGCTCGATGGGACAAAGACGTGGGCTTTGGATTCACCAGAAAGGGAGTTACAGTCGCGGAGATACGGACGGAAGAAGAACAGGGACTAATCTGCAATAATTTCTCCACAAACAAGTCCCTGGGCTGAAAAACAGAAAACGCCTTTTCAGAAATACGTTTCCGCAGTAGTGAAAGTATAGCTTTAATAGAACATACATCCGTGTATGCTTTCATTACACGAAAACGTAGTTTACCAGAAGGCGCTTCCACTTATCCACGTCAGCACGCGACTTGCGTGGCTGACGGGTGGGGCCCGCGTTGACCTTCTCTCTCCTCTCGCCTCCTTCTTCTTCTCCCCGCCGCTTGCCCACAGAACAGAGGAAGTTCGCCGGTGTCGGCACCCACCCGGCCGACTCCGGCCATCTCCGGCGGATCTGGAGCCACCGGTGAGCTCGTTAGGGAGGGCCGCATCCATACAGAGGCTCCGCAACGCCGGGGAAGTCGAGGCAACCACGGCTTGGGTGCCCACAGCGGAGGCCGTCGGCAAGAATTGGGGTTGGGGCTGCGGTTTCTTTGGGGATGAGGCGAATGGGTGTGGAGGCTATGCATCCTCGGGCGACGCTATGGTGGTGGAAAGAGGGAGAGGCGAGCTCGACATTGCTCAAATTTGAGCAGGCCGAAGCGGTGGCCAACCGAGGCAAGGAGGGGTGCCGGGGGCGAATGGAGAGGTCGGGCAGTCTGCAGGGAGTGTGGAGGAGAGCTTGGTGGTATCGGGGTGGGCTTAAATAGCTGGGGCGACACGGTGCCGCACTGGCTGCCGCCACGGACGCATAGCCGGAGCCACGGACGTGTGGCCGTAGCCGCGGACGCGTGGGCATGCCAACACACTCGCCGGTAGGCAACGGGAAGGAACAGGGGAGGGTTCACGAGGCAGAGGAGGCCAAGGGGCACGGGGAGGAAGAGGCCAGGGGCGAACAAAGCCGAAGCAGCCATAGTGCTCCCGTGGGCGTGCGGCGGCTAGCGCTGACGAGGAAGCTGCCGGAGGAGGGAGGGGTCCAGGGCGAAGGGCGACGACTAGAGGAACCTTCTAGACATGGCTAGGTGTCGAGGGTGTGAGGGAACTGGCCAGGGAGGAGGGGCCCAAAGCAAAGTGATGCCTAGCTCGCGTCCATGGCATGCCAGGGCGGTGATCACCGCGTGAACTGGCACACTCGGTTGCACCCTGGCTAGCCGATCATGTACAGTAGATAGGACATACCAAGTAGAAATCCAAAGAGGAAAGAAACGGGCATAGTAGAGCTTGTGATGACCACAGCTAGCAGATTAGCAGAGAAATAGTAAAGAGTTTGTGCTGTGGTGAGGAAGATACAAGAGGGGATAAATGACACTTCCTTCTCAAAAAGCCACATAGGGCAGAATGAGAAAAGGAATATTTGTGGATTATCTTTGATGATGCCAAGGAAGGGTTTTGACATATCTATGGAAGATATGCCAAAAAAATTTATGAGAATTATTTGGGAATTTTGGGAGTGACAGAAATATAGGTTGTTTCACAACCTAGGGCAAAAAGGATTATTCCTTTAATAGAAAAATGAATATTCCCACTAAAAAGAATATTGGGATTGGGCTAAGATGAAAATGACAAGGTCATGAGATGGTTTTGAGGATGACAAGCCACTTGGGAGCCTGAGAAGAGATGATCTTCCCAGGTTTTAGGACCACAGAGCCACAGAAAAGCAATTCAAATCAAAATCCAAGGAAAAAGAAAAGAAAAAGAAAGGGCCAAAATCCAGGGTGTCACATTACATGCAACTGAGGCAAGGCCTGTACAAAAGGGTGGCTGCCGGGCAGGGCCCGACAGCCACGCCTTACGGGTAGAACTTGCGGAGATGCCCAATATTCCATGAGTTTTGCAATTGAATGCCATCTCTGGTCTCCAGATCGACTGCGCCAAGTCTGGTGACTCGTACTACCCGGTAAGGGCCTTCCCACTTCGGCGTCAACTTGTTTACACCCTTGGCAGACTGAACGCACCTAAGGACAAGGTCGCCTTCCTCGAAACACCGGGCATGAACCCTGCGGCTATGATAGCGATGTAGGGCTTGCTGGTAGCGTGCCACACGCGTAGCAGCCCGGAGACGGTTCTCCTCGAGAAGCACAGCGTCGTCACGCCGGTAATGATCCTGCGCTACTTCATCATAGGCAAGCACACGAGGGGACCCGTAAATGAGTTCCGTGGGGATATCTTCTTCTACCCCATAGACTAGGGAGAAGGGAGTCTACCGATAGCTCGATTTGGTGTCATTTTGAGGGACGAAAGAACCACCGGCAGCATATCAAATGTTCTCATCTTGAGTCCTCAGAACACTTCAGCGTTCGCCTCTTAGCTTGTCCATTGCTTCTGGGATGTGCAACAAAGGCAAATGAGATCTTGCTTCCAAGGGCATGAGCATATTGCATGAAGGCGCGACTCGTGAACTGGGTGCCGTTGTCAGTGATGATCCGGGCCGGGACCCCGAAGCGGCACACCAATCCTTTCAAGAACTTCATAGCTGATTGAGCAGTCACCTTTCTCACGGCTTCTACTTCCGGCCACTTTGTCAACTTGTCGATGGCAACGAACAAGAATTCAAAACCCTCGACAGCTCGGGTGAAAGGGCCGAGGATATCGAGCCCCCAGACCGAAAACGACCATGACAAAGGGATTGTCTGAAGAGCTTGGGCAGGCAGATGGATATTCTTGGAATGGAACTGGCAGGCTTCACATTTGGTGACTAGCTCAACCGCATCTTGGTGGGTTGTGGGCCAATAGAATCCTTGCCGGAATGCTTTCCCAACCAACGCCCTTGATCCAATGTGGGAGCCGCACATGCCTTTGTGTATTTCTGCCAGCAGTTCCTTTCCTTCTTCCCGACAAATGCACTTCAATTTCACACCGTTGGGCCTTCTTTTATATAGTGTGTCATCGACCAACTGATACATACCGGCCCTCCGAGCTACTCTTTCAGCTTCTTCTAGCTCTTCGGGAAGTTCTCTGGTTTGGAGCAAGTGGACTATGTGCCTTGCCCAAGTTGGAGCCTGGGGCTCGGCAACGAGGACTAGCGGCACCTCCTCATTTGCGGGAGCGTGTTGCTCGACTGCGAGGACCAGTGGCCTGGCAGGAGGGTGGAGCCCGGTGATTGAAGGGGAGTTGTTTCCGGTAGGGTCCCTGCCAGGTGCCCCGAGAGGCTCTACCCGGAGAGGCTTACCAGAGTCCAGTTTCATCCTCTTTCTGGCCATTGTTGCTGGGGATACGGAGGGCTGAGTAAGATGTAGAACAAAAGTTCCTGGTTCCACAGGAAGCTTCTACGCAACACACTTTGACAGATGATCAACAATGTTGTTTTCCACACGGGATACGTGCTCTATTTTCAATCCGTCAAAGCGCTCCTCCAATCTTCTCACTTCCTCAACGTATGCCTCCATCAATGGATTTTGGTAATTCTTGTTGACTTGTCTCACCACAAGTCATGAATCTCCTCGAATGATCAGCTTCTTGATTCCCAATTCAGTGGTAATCCTGAGCCCAGCAAGAAGCCCTTCATACTTTGCTGTATTGTTTGTCGCCTCCTCCCGGGGAAAATGCATTTGGACGACGTACTTCAGGTGCTCTCCAGTGGGAGCAATGAGAAGCACGCCAACCCCTGCACCTTGTAGGGAGAAGGCACCATCGAAATACGTAATCCATTCTTGGGGTGCTTCATTGCCGGGAATAACTGTTTCTAGCACTTCCTTATCAGGGGTTGGCGTCCATTCTGCAATAAACTCTGCAAATGCCCTGCTCTGAATCGTTGATGTGCTTTCAAATTTCAGGCCAAAGCTGGATAACTCCAATGCCCACTCCACTATTCTTCCAGTAGCCTCAGGGTTTCGGAGTATCCTTTGCAAAGGAAAATAGGTGACCACTGTGATCTCATGGGCTTGGAAGTAGTGGCGCAGTTTCCTTGAGGCCATGACAAGGCCAAAAACCAATTTTTACACACCAGAGTACCTGGATCTAGCCCCCTGCAATAGGGAGCTGACGAAGTACACTGGGCGCTGCACCACTTTCTTCCTCGTCGCGTCCTTGGGGTGGTCTACGCTGCTATGCTTTTCTTTGTCCTGATCCGTATCTAACCTTGCCGGGCCGTTCTCACTCTCTCTCCTGGGAGGATCACTAGCTGAGGCTACTATTTCCTCCACTTCCCGCTGTGCCACTAGTGCTACGCTAACCACTTGATTGGTTGCCGCTAGGTATAGCAGCAACTGCTCTTGTGGTTTGGGAGCAACCAAAGTGGGCACAGAGGACAAGTAGGTCTTCAAATCATGCAGTGCTATACCTACTTTCGGGGTCCACTTCATGGGGCCTGCCTTCTTCAAGATCTTGAAGAACGACAAGGCATGCTCGGCAGACTTGGAGATGAATCTGCTAAGCGCGGCAACGCACCCTGTCAAACGCCTCACATCCTTAACTTTCTTAGGTGCCTGAATCTGCTCGATAGCCTCGATCTTGTCAGGGTTGGCCTCTATCCTATGATGGGACACAAAGAACCTGAGTAGCTTGCTGGAGGGAATGCCAACACTACAAAAAAATACACTTCCGTGATGATACGTGTTTGTCACAGTAGGTCACGTTTTTTGTCATGCATGTACATCCATGACGATTTTATGACAGAATCAAGATAGTCATACCTGTGCCGTCGTAGAAGTGTTCAATGAAATTACCAAAATTATCATCACGAAAGTGTCCACTTCCATGACGATAAATTGCGCGTCACAGAATTGCTTTCGTCAAGGGTGACCGACACGTGGCATCCACCGTAATGGAACGCCGTTAAGCTATCGGGTCCGGTTTTGGATCCGATAACCCGTTAACAGCCCCGACCAATGGGGATTTTCGACGTGTAAAATCATCATTGGCTGGAGGAAACACGTGTCGGCTCATCGTTGGGACAGATGTCATCCACTCATTGGACCCAAGGCGCCTATGATACGTCGACACGTGGCACGGCCCAACAGAGGCCCATTCCTATGAAAAGGCCGACCCGTTTGACTTGGTCAAAAGGTGGCGGCCCGGCCCACGGAAAGCCTATTAAGGGCATGTTCGCATATAGCCCATTTACAGCCCACTAACTCACGACCCGTTATGGCCTACCGGAATTAGGCCCAGTAGCGTCATCTGGGCCGTCCAATATGATTCCAGCCCATTGTAACTTCCGGCCCATGTATGTCCCATGACGTATTTCGGCCCATATGAGTCCCTTTGTAACTCTTGGCCCATTAACGGCCCGTGGTGAAACCGGCCCGTAATGAACAGTGTATCGCTTATACACATTAGCGGCCCATTATTCCATTGGGTCGTTTCCAGCCCGTGTTACCTTTCGGCCTTCTCAGGGCCCATTTATTCTTGGGCTCATTTCCAGCATTCGGTTACTTACGGCCCATTACTGGCCTTTCTGCTTGTGGGCCAAATTCAGCCCGTGGATACAGTCGGCCCATTTGTGGCCCGTTAATCTGTTGGGCCATTTTCATAGCATCATCAAATACGGCCTATTAACGGCCCGTTATGGTTAGCCCGTAAAACGTACGATTTCCACTCTAGCCCGTTTACGGCCCCTTATACGGCCCGTACAAGGCCCATAGATGAGATGGCCCGTAGAAGGCCCACGGATCCTACGGGACGTAGAAGGCCCATTGATCCGATAGCCCATATAAGGCCCATTGATCCGACGGCCCATAGAAGGCCCATGGATCCGACGGCCCATAGAAGGCCCATGGATATGACGGCCCATACAAGTCCCATGGATCCGACAGCCCATAGAAGGCCCACGGATCCGACGGCCATGGATCGTCCGTCCCGTAGATGGCCCATGGATCGTACGGCCTATGGAGGGCCATGGTCACTACAACGTTTGGGCGAGTTGGCCCCTGTTTGAACGATATAGCATATTCAAAGAATTATCCTACTCTATACTATCACCTCTAAAAAACATACATTATACAATAAAGAGACTAAGGCATAGAAACGTAGAATAATCCTATACTATACAATAAAGAAATTACAGCCGATTATACCCACTGGGCATTATGGTTCGGCACCAGTGATAATAAATCATACACAAACAACAAATTACATACACTGGGCAAATACAGCTCATACATCATGGACGCGCATCAACATAACTTACCATTTGAACTATAATCTCTTCAGAAAATAGGATTGGCCGGATTTAGATAGCACAAATTTCAGTCTCCAAAATCTCCAATTCCTTCGTTGTTACTTCAGTGTCTTGTTTCATTTTTTTTGACTCCTGCATCTAATACCTGCATGTCCAGTCTCAACTTGTTGATTGTACGTTGAGAATCATGTACACGTTGTCTTGCCACCTCTAGTTGATGCTCGAGAACATCAGCACATTCCAATTCCAATCCATAATCATTCGGTAACGGCCATGCCGCACTGCTTGCAGATCTTTGTGTTGATGTCACTTCATCCTGAAATGTTTCTGTAAGTACACATGACTAGGGCAAAAATATAGTTACAACAGTGAAGCGAGCAAGACAGACTATTTTGTACATGGCAAAATAGGACTAACAATAATGTTACATCATGAAGCATAAGCAGGTGATATTTTAAAAATTATAAAAAAGGTAGTCTGTGCAGCCTGCATACAGAAATCTCTCTTAGCTCACCAGAGGAGCATTATGTTGGGGCCCAATCCAAAACACAGACAAGTTACAAATTTAGACAACATGTTGCGTAGAAGTAAGCAAGCAGTTGGCCATTCTGTAGCTCAATTAAAGTCTTAGGGAGCATAATGAACAACAGAGGGTTTCATACAAACATACTACAGCAAGCAAAACTATGCAATCATTAGCCTAGTATAAACTAGATTGTGAGCCTCATGCAATAATAGTTGGTTAATAGACTTCAAAGCTTCAGGCACACTTCAGCAGAGTAATTAAATGGTAAGGCCTTTAATTATGTCAACTAATATTTATACAAGTACCCAACATCAGGCATCATTCGATGGGCATCTCATTAACTGAGGACAAATAAACCAATTGAAAAGAGCAAATTAACTATGCCTGAGACAAACAAGGAATTGAACTGTTGAGCTGGATACAGTGACTTACCTTAATAGGTTGAAGAGGCTCAGCGCAGCTCCTACTTCTCTTGCAAGGCTCCTTCCTAACATCTTGTACTCGGAAATCCTCAATCTTATCTTCATTGCACCCCCTCTGCAAGGTGACACAAACTAGTTACTCGTCTCCTTGGAAGATAAATATGCATACTTTCCAGTCTGTGAACACAAAAAGATGAGATTATAACAAAACAACACCACATAGTGAAACATGCCGCATCTCTTGCACCTGCACACAATGAAATGAGCATTTACTATGTCTGCACTATGTAAAAACTAGGCATACCTTCGAACTGGATCTCCAGGTACTCTTGGAGAGCCTACTTTAGTGTACATCCAAACCTTTATGTCACCTATGAGTTAGAAAAGGCCCCACTACTGTAGCCCTTAGTGTTTAAATCATTGACAAGCTCTGTTAGAGTGTTAGGTCAAGAACAGCAAGTAATCAAAGCAAACAGTCCTAGTATGGCTGGCTGATGCAAACAAGCAATTGAACAGATGTGTGAGCAAATCTTACATATCAAGAAAAGAAGCAAAGAAGGAGGCTTAAAGACCATCACTTGACTGACCAGATTTAAGGGGCATTTAAACATCATGTGTAACGGATGAACGAACATAAACATTGCATATTCCAGATTCTACAATGGAATGCACATGTATTAGGTTAGGCCATGTATGATGATGCCTAAATGTACACTATAGCAGGTAGGAGTGATTCATCATTGCACGCATAATTGAGTTGCAGGTTAAGGGCCAGTTCTATTCCGCCTTTTCAGGGCTTATTGTCGAAATAAGCCATAAAAGATGTAAAGAAGTCATTTTTGAGTTATGGGCTTGGGTTTAACTAATTTTGCTTTGGAGGGGGGTGTTTCGGGTAGAATCTCACTAAAAATTGAAGGGAAGGGGAATAGTGAAATGACTCGGTTGTTTGCCTATATTACACTCAAAATGCAACTGCTGACGCCCGCGTCGCACCTCACCCTCACGTAAAACAAACACGCAAGCGTTCATTGCCCTGCCCGCTTGCATCTCCTCTCCCCTTTCCCTCTACCTTGATCCCCTGCCTGCAGCACTAGGGTTCCTTCAGCGAGCCGTTGCCACTGGTCCCATCTGGCCTGGTCCTCGACGATGCTCTGTCCAGCTAGGCTACATGGCCGGCGGGTAGGGGCAAATCTCCCTGGCTGCTCCTCCCTCTAGCGCCGCCCCTCATTCTCATGGTCTCCAGCAGCTGCTCCACTGTGGTTCGTCCAACGCACTACTCCGGCAGGAGCTGCACAACTACGGCTGATGCCACACTGCGGCAGAAGGCACCTTATTCCCCCTCCCCACCTCCCAGGGCCGTGGCCTTGAGGTGCTGTTGAAGGATGAGATCATCCAACAAGGTGAGGATCTCCTCTGATTTTTTGCCAAATTTTCATTCTGATCCACTATACGATGAATTGCTATGAGCTGCTTCTACTTCTGCTATATGATGCATTGCTATGAGCTGCTCCTGCTACTGCTGTATGATGAATTGCTATGAGCTGCTGCTGCTATATGATGAATTGCTATGAGCTGCTGCTGCTATATGATGAATTGCTATGAGCTGTTGCTGCTATATGATGAGTTGCTATAAGCTGCTCCTGCTGCTGCTGTATGATGAATTGCTATGAGCTGCTCCTGTTGATGCTATATGATGAATTGCTATGAGCTGCTCCGGCTGCTGCTATATGATGAATTGCTATGAGCTGCTCCTGCTGCTGCTATATGATGAATTGCTATGAGCTGCTCCTGCTGCTGCTATATGATGAATTGCTATGAGCTGCTCCTGCTACTATATGATGAATTGCTATGAGCTGCTGCTGGTATATGATGAATTGCACACTGCTGTTGCTGCTGTATGATGAGTTGCTATGAGCTGCTGCTGCTGCTATATGATGCTTTCAGGTGGTACTGCTATATGATAATAACCAGCCACTTGGACCATCGAATTTCAATAAATAATTGTTCTTCATTTAAATGTGGGTCATGCGTTCTTCGTTTAAATTAGGCAATGGGATCTCTATGGAAAACATTGACCAAAGTAGATTGTGCCAAATAGATGGTATCTTTGTATTAGCATTTTGAGCAAATAGTGATGGTCTGTTTTCCTATCATATTAATTACTGCACTTGGTTCAATTTGTGATGTTTGCAAGTCAAATTAATTTTCATATGCGCAGCAAAATGAAAAAATATAATGCAATCTAGACTTTTCACTGATCATACCAAAGATAAGCTGAAAACGCAATGAAAAGAACTGGTTGGCTTATTACATGGAGCTTATATTCACAGGTGCTTATTTTCTTAGGATAACTCGTAATAACTGTCCCTAAGAAACTTGGCCAATAGAACTGACATACAAATAACATGTCACGATGATTGCAATGGAGGAGTGACGTACCATAGCACACTGTATAGGCTCACCGCTGCCTCTCCTTTTTTTGCGATGTTCCATGAAATTGCCACATACATCTTGTACTTTCTCATTGTGTAACCCTATCTACAAGTTGACACGCCTAATTTCAGACATCTCTACATGATAATACATTGCATATCCCTTGCGCATATTTAAACCACCAATTAATGATTGTGTGCATAGCATAAACTAGCTATGACTCTGTGTGCTGGACTAGTAGGCACTCTAAGGGAGCCTAATGTAGTGCACTGGAATTCCTATATGCCACCTACGATTTTGTGTAATGTACTGCCTCTGTTCCTAAATATATTTCTTTGTAGAGATTCCAGTATGGACCACATACAGATGTATATAGATGCATTTTCGAGTGTAGATTCACTCATTTTGCTCCGTAGTAGCCTATAGTGGAATCTCTAAAAAGACTTATATTTAGGAACGGAGGTACAAGGTAGTATCATGTATGACATCTACATATCTAATTTAGCAGCAAGTAGTAGAAATCATTGTCTGCACAAAGGGATTACTGGTCGAAAATCCTAGCAAAGCACGCTGGTAGGCACAGAACAATACAAGAGAGAGATGCACTTACAAGATCGTAGCAATGCCTCGGTCCAGGATATTGGTTGGCTAGGCTGTTAGATCCAGAAGAAACATCGTCCTTGTAGTTTTTGCCAGCTGCATAACAGGTAACAGCGACCTGTTAGTATATTTGAAGTACATCGGGCAGGTGATGCTGGACGGGTTTAAAGGTGACAAGTACCTAGGCCGTGGCGGGTGCTTGGAATCTTGCCAGACGGTGGAAATCAGGTTAGAAACGTCAAGGGTGATGACGCTGAGCTGGCTGTCGGGGTCCGGTAAGGAGATCTAGAACCGTCGAGTAGGGTGTTTGTGGAGCGGCTCCGGTAGGGTGGACTACGGTGTGGGTGAAGCGGATCTGTGGCCGTGGACGAGGGCGTAGGTGAAGCTGCTCCGGTGGTTGGGTTAAGGATGGTGTCGACGATGCGGATCTGCGGCCGTGGACGGGGCGTCAGAAGCTGCTCCGGTAGGTTGGATGAGGGTGCGAGGAAGCGGATCTGAGGCTGTGGACTTGTGAGTTGGCAAAGCGGCCCCGGTAGGGTTGAGAATGGTATAGGCAAAGTTACTACGATGGGGTTGACGATGGTGACGGCGAAGCGGTCCGGTAGGGTTGAGGAAGGTGTCGGCAAAGAGGATCAGAGGCCGTCGACGGGGGCGTCGGTGGGGCGGC
>NC_057814.1:289355638-289360716 GCF_018294505.1 Triticum aestivum | reverse complement strand
ATCCGGCGAGGTGGACACCGCTGGCAGTGAATGGGCTCTGGTACGCCGGTGGATGAGCAGTCTAGGGTTTCGAGAGGGGAGGGGAGAAAGGCCGACGAAGTACGGACGGCGTGATGTAAGATTCTCTGGTGCTGTGGAGTTAGTCATTTTTGCGGGAGGGGGTGAGGAAATGGGGGTGCCATGTAGTGGGGGGGAACCGGAAGTTACCAAAGCAGCCCCGACCTATTATGTAGATGAGGGCGGTATTGTAACTGTTGCTCTCCGTGCACCAAGGACAAAAGGTCATGCTAAAGACTAAGGTGGCAGAAATTTTAGAAGGAGGCGGGAGATTTTGCCGCCCGCAGGATCGTTCGTATCCAGTTTCAACTAATTTTGGACCGTGCTAGCGGGAAGGTCATGCGAGACTGTGTACACGGGGCACGCATCAGCAGTTAATAACTGGAGTGAAGTCCACCCCAGGAAAAAATACAATAACTCGGGATGATGCGCCGATAACTTGGACGTTCACACGGGCACGGCCAATCGTACGGGTGTAGTGGCGCATTCACAAAAAAAGGTATCAATCACTCAGCCTATATATTTCTCGTGTAAATAGATAATTTAGCGCACTTGGTTATTTACTTCAAACATAATGCATTGACATGTTAGTGTAGAGGCGCACAAAAAGAAATGGATATTGTAGTCCGCTACTTAAAAGTGTTACCTCATATGATTACATAGCCTCCATTTCATAAATTGCGTACCCGTTGAATTCATATATGAATATTACATATATTACTTCATAATAGAACCTTTAATCATCCAAGACTAATGATTTTGAATGCAGGAGTAACAATGGTGCATGTACATGATAGCTGCATTGTTGTTTGAAGAAACATCACAGTAACTTTGGCATGCACAACTGAAAAGGTTTATTTAAATCGAAAAAAATGTGATACGTGAGTGTACAATCTTTATAGCGTTGAATCGATATTGTACCTTTGGCCACGATACGAAGTAGATATTGATTTATGTTCAAGCGATGCACGTCCATGATCGCTAGATAGTGATACGTTAATGGATTGTGCAATCTCTCTCACACGCATACATATCTCATTTCCCTCTGGGCATCGGAATCACACACGCGCACTTCGTGTATTTCTCTCCCTCCGTCAAGGTTAGAATTCGTCTTTCTACCCCGTCCTACAAGTCTCTCACACAGAAACACACACGCTCTCTATGTCGAACACGCCCACCCCTTTAATTCCGCCCACCCACAGCCACTAATGTCTCAAAGTATAATAATGTCTCTCACACATATGCCTAAGGTTAACTCGAGTTCCGGAACCATATGAATACATACAATGGGATTCCAGCAGAGCACCTTTTGTTTTGAGATTTCGCTCTCTCTCTCTCTCTCTCACACACACACACGCACGCATGCGCGCACACAAATTGTTTCTCGCTTCATTTTTTCCGGCACTTGCATGCACACCATTTTGTTTATTTTCGTGATGCTTTAAGTATGCCTCGCACAAATGCTATCTACCTATCCCTTAATATAGCTAGATATGTGTCACACAAACTCATTCTCCCTACTAGCAAGATGCCCATGCGTTGCACAGAACATCAAGATGCATTTGTATGAGTAGTATATCTTGTGGGAGAAAATGATGAACGAGGGAATTGTAACGCCCATGATGCGGCTATATCTCCCACGTGTCGAGGCACGACTTAGAGGCATAACCGCAAAGTGGTTTTGTCGCAAGAAGGGTCATCTTCACACAATCCCATGTAATGAACAAGAATGGGATAAAGAGTTGGCTTAAAATCGCCACTTCACACAATACATAAATATAATTCATACATCATCCAAAATACACACATAGACCGACTACGGTCAAGATCCAAATGAAAATAAGATAACCCCAAATGCTAGATCCCCGATCCTCCCAATTGGGCTCCACTACTGATCATCAGGAAAAGACACATAGTAGCGACCACGTTCCTCATCGAACTCCCACTTGAGATCGATCCCATCATCTGCGCTGGCATCGTCGGCACCTGCAACTATTTTGGTAGAATCTGTGAGTCACGAGGACTCAGCAATCTCACACCCGCGAGATCAAGACTATTTAAGCTTAAAGGAAAGGATGGTGTAATGAGGTGGAGCTGCAGCGGCAATAAGCATATATGGTGGCTAACATACGCAAATGAGAGCGAGGAGAGAAGCAACGGAACGGTCGTCATCTAGCAATGACCAAGAAGTGATCCTGAATCCCTACTTACGTCATACATAACTCAGACCGTGTTCACTTCCCGGACTCCGCCGAGAAGAGACCATCACGGCTACACACGCAGTTGATGTATTTTAAATTGGGTCAAGTGACAAGTTCTCTACAACCGGACATTAACAAATTCCCATCTGCCTCATAACCGCGGGCACGGCTTTCGAAAGATAATACCCTGCAGGGGTGTCCCAACTTAGCCCATCATGAGCTCTCACGGTCAACGAAGGATAAACCTTCTCCCGGAAAGACCCGATCAGTCTCGGAATCCTGGTTTACAAGACATTTCGACAATGGTAAAACAAGACCAGCAAAGCCACCCGAATGTGCCGACAAATCCCGGTAGGAGCTGCACATATCTCGTTCTCAGGGCACACCGGATTGTCCAAGCTTCCGATAGGCCAGACCAGAGTTGCTCCTGGTGGCTACCGGCGACTGACAGGTTGGACCAATACTCAGAGGAGCACTGGCCCGGGGGTTTAAAATAAAGATGACCCTCGGGCTCTAGAAAACCCGGGGGAAAAAGGCTTAGGTCGCAAATGGTAAAACCAAGGTTGGGCCTTGCTGGAGGAGTTTTATTCAAGGCGAACTGTGAAGGGGGTCCCATAAATCACCCAACCGCGTAAGGAACGCAAACTCAAGGAACATAATCCTGGTATAACAGAAACTAGGGCGGCAAGAGTGGAACAAAACACCAGGCATAAGGCCGAGCCTTCCACCCTTTACCAAATATATATAGATGCATTAATTAAATAAGAGATATTGTGATATCCCAACATATCCATGTTCCAACATGGAACCATCTTCAACTTCACCTGCAACTAGCAACGCTATAAGAAGGGCTGAGCAAAAGCGGTAACTTAGCCAAACAACGGTTTGCTAGGAAAGGATGGTTAGAGGCTGACATGGCAATATGGGAGGCATGATATAGCAAGTGATAGGTAGCGCAGCATGGTAATAGATCGAACAACTAGCAAAGCAAAGATAGAAGTGATTTCGAGGGGTGGTCATCTTGCCTGCAAGGTTCTCAGAGTTGTCAAAAGCTTGATCCTCGTAAGCGTACTCAACAGGTTCCTTGTTCATGAACCCGTCTCCCGGATCTACCCAAGACAAGAACACAAACAAACGGAACCACAATCAATCACGAGAAATGCACAAGCAACATGATGCAAAACATCTATGATATGCGATGCATATGTGTGCTCCGGAAGGAAAATGATGAACAAGGTAGTAACTTGGCAAACCAAGCATGCCACTGGAAAGATGAGATGATTTCGGTCGAAATCGATATAAAGATCACCGGAAACGGATGCACGGTTTGCAAATGGCAAGCAAAACAAGAATGACACGAATCTGTGATTAACAGCATGATACCACTTAAAATGCAACAAGCAACACAGCTACAGCACTCCTACATAGAAACAAAGCATATGAATGTAATCTAAAGGAGATGCTAGACAAAAGATGAACACTGAGCTACGGCTAGATCACAACATAACAAGCTCAAACAAGCTTGGCAAAAGTGCAAAAGATAACAGGATCACAGACTTGGTGATATTACTGGACATGGCAGAAAACGGCATCAGGTAGCAATGTTAAGAGCACAAAATCAACATGCTACAGGAACTTAACATGGCAAAACAAGGCATCTCAGTGTTCTACTAAATGTATATGACAAACGTCCCTTACTGACCATAAGACAAAAAGGACCAGAAGATATGATGGCAAGCATGTAAACATAGCAAGTTTCGTTATCAGGTTTCAGACTTGGCAGAAAACAGAGCATGGCAGAAATAATAATAAGAAGGCATGTTGGTGAGCATGATGCACTCACCACAAAGCAATGCATGACAAAACAAGCATACCTACAGCAAGATGGCATGTTTATGAAGCTATCCATGGCTAGAACAAAAGCATAGCATGTATGGATCAACTACAATAAGCTTGGCAAGATTGCATATCATGTTAAGAATCTGCCAGAAATATTTTATAGCAAAAGTAGAGCAAGATAGAGTCATGCTATGGCACTCTATAATTGCAAACACGGGCAGGAATGGATCAATTACAACTATAGCTACAAAACATCCTTACTGAACATCTCCAAAATATGCATGGATCTCTCTGTAGCATCAAGTTTACATGGCAACAAAATAACAGCAGACAAAGACTTAGAGAAATTACCAAGTCCCTGAATATCAGAAACATTACGGAGCCTAGTTTGCATGCTTGTTCTAGTCACCACAGAGATCAAAAAAATACATGGCATACACCCCTGGAAAGATGGCATGGCATACAACAAAACACATGTAGAGCTCATGCCCATAAGATGCACAGATAAAATGATACAAAAATGACAAATCTCCAATTTCTGTTAAGAACCAGCAGATAACAGCAACTAGCCCTCTGGCAACAGAGATTTGGGCATCAAGATGACCTCTAATGAACATGGTGTAATTGAACAAAATTTAGAGCATCATGAGATGAACAATTTGAAATATTACACGCGTGAAACGGAGCTATATGCAGAGAGTTATGCACTGTTGAACATGTGCACTTGCTGTAACAGAAAAAGACTTGGAAGATTTTCGGGCTTCGGGAGAAGTCAACGTACGCAGTTGACCCAGATCGGATCGAGGCCGGGGCCGCTCGCCGGCGACAGGAGAGGAAGGAGAGGAGGCGGACGGCGTTGGGGAGGCGGAGGACGGCGGGACCGGCGCCGGAGGAGGAGGCCGGAGGGGAGGCGGCGCCGGTGGCCGGCGGGAGGCGCGGCGGCGGACGACGGCGATGCGGGGCCCCGACGGGCGGTGTCCC
>NC_057814.1:289210819-289355122 GCF_018294505.1 Triticum aestivum | reverse complement strand
GCCGACGGGGACAGGTGGCGCGACGCGGTTGGCCGGGCGATGGCAGCGACTTCGTCCGGCGCCGGGCGGATGTGTCCGGCGCGCGGAGGGACGAAGCTTAGGGTTTGATCCGCGATTCATTTTCGGGAGGGTCACATATAAATAGGTAGAGGGAGTTAGGAGACTCCAAATGAGGTGCGGTTTTCGCCCACATGATCGTGATCGAACGAACTACATCATGGAAGAGAGTTTGGTGGGTTTTGGGCTGGTTTTTAGGGTTTTTTTTGCTATACATACAAATGGACATTGCGGATGCCCGGTTAACCGTTGGAGTACCAAACGACCTCCAAATGGAACGAAACTTGACCGGTGGTCTACCGGTAGTATACGAAGGCCACTAGAAAAGCCTCGGTCCATTCCGAGAAGGTTTGACACCCGCACACGAAAGAAAACAAGAGGGGTGCGCCGGAGGAGATAGGAGCGCCGGATTGCAAAACGGACAACGGGGAAAATGCTCGGATGTATGAGATGAACACGTATGCAAATGCAATGCACATGATGACATGATATGAAATGCATGACATGAACAAAATGCAAAACGAAAGACAAAAACCCGACCACGGAGGGAATATCATCACACATAGCCGAAAATGGCAAGAGTCGGAGTTACAAATATGGAAAGTTACATCCAGGGTGTTACAACACTCCACCACTACGAGAGGATCTCGTCCCGAGATCTAGGACTGAAAGAACTCCGGATATTCGGAACAGAGATGGTCCTCGCGTTCCCAGGTGGCTTCCCGGTCGGAATGGTGCGACCACTTCACTTTCAGGAATTTGATTGACTTGTTGCGAGTCTTGCGCTCAGTTTCTTCAAGAATAGCAACAGGGTGCTCATGATAAGACAGATCTTCTTGGAGGTCAATCTCTTCGAAGTTGATAGTGCGCTCAGGCGTCTTGAAGCACTTGCGCAGCTATGACACGTGGAACACATCGTGCACGTTTGCGAAGTTGGAAGGAAGCTCAAGTTGATAGGCGAGGTCGCCTCTTTTGCCAGTGATCTTGAAAGGACCCACGTATCTATGGGCAAGCTTCCCTTTGATACCGAAGCGATGAGTGCCTTTCATTGGAGAGACGCGGAGGTAGACATGGTCTCCGATCTCGAAAGCCAAATCACGGTGCTTACTATCATAGTAACTCTCCTGACGCGATTGCGCGGCTTTGAGATTATCACGGATGACTTTACACATCTCTTCAGCTTCTGTGATTAAGTCATTGCCAAGAAGTTGGCGTTCACCAGTCTCTGACCAATTGAGAGGAGTACGGCACTTTCTGCCATAGAGAATCTCTTATGGGGCCTTGCCCGAACTCGCTTGGAAGCTGTTGTTGTAGGAGAATTCAGCATATGGAAGACAATCTTCCCACTTCATGCCAAAGGAAATGACAAAAGCCCTGAGCATATCTTCAAGAATTTGATTGACTCGCTCGACTTGGCCACTAGTTTGAGGATGGAAAGCTGTGCTGAAGAGAATATTTGTGCCCATGGCCTTCTGGAAGGAGTCCCAGAACTTAGAGGTGAAGATGCTTCCACGATCAGAAGAAATCAATTGTAGAATGCCGTGCAAGGAGACAATTCTGGAGGTGTATAGCTCTGCCAACTGAGCTGATGTGATGGATTCTTTGATTGGAAGGAAATGAGCCACTTTAGAAAGCTTGTCGATGACAACGAAGATAGCATCATTTCCATGCTTGGACATTGGAAAACCAGTCACGAAGTCCATTTCAATATGATCAAACTTCCATTCTGGGATAGCAAGAGGTTGGAGGAGACCAGCTGGTCGTTGGTGTTCTGCTTTCACTCTTCGACAGACATCACATTCATTCACGAATTGAACAATTTCTTGCTTCATTCGAGTCCACCAATACGACTGCTTGAGGTCATGGTACATCTTCGTACTTCCAGGATGAATGGAAAGGAGAGAATTGTGCGCCTCATTCATTTTGACTTTCCTTAGATCACCTTTAGGAACCACAATCCGGTCCTCGAAGAACAAAGTGTCTCTGTCATCAATGCAATAGCACTTGTATTTGGAAAGACCCTTGTCGATACCACGTTTCACCTTCTTCACCATGGCATCAAGAAGTTGTGCCTCACGAATTTGATCTTCCAAAGTAGGAGAGACTATGAGGTTGGCAAGAAAACCTTGAGGAACAACTTGGAGATTCAGCTTGCGGAAAGCTTCACAAAGATCCGGTTGGAATGGCTTGAGGATTAAGCTGTTGCAATAAGCCTTCCTGCTTAAAGCATCTGCAATGACATTTGCTTTGCCTGGAGTATATTCGATACTCGGATTGTACTCTTGAATCATTTCGACCCATCGAGTCTGCCTGAGGTTGAGGTTGGGTTGAGTGAAGATGTACTTGAGACTCTTGTGATCGGTGAAAATGTCCACTTGTCTTCCCAACAAGAGATGTCTCCACGTTATCAATGCATGGACAACTGCCGCTAACTCAAGATCGTGAGTGGGGTAGTTCTTCTCGTTGGGCTTCAACTGACGAGAGGTATAGGCCACAACTTTCTTCTCTTTCATTAACACAGCATCGAGACCTTGGAGAGAAGCATCACAGAAAACTTCAAATGGCTTGGATTCATCAGGAGGAGTCAAGACAGGAGCTGTGACTAGTTTCTCTTTGAGAGTGTTGAAAGCAACGTCACACTCAGGATACCAGTCATACTTCACATGCTTCTGGAGGAGGTTGGAAAGAGGCTTTGCAATCTTGGAGAAATTCTCAACGAATCTTCGGCAATAGCTTCCAAGACCAAGAAAACCGCGGAGCTGCTTGACATTCTGAGGAGGTTCCCAATTCACAATTGCGGACACCTTCTCGGGGTTAACAGCGATGCCCTTGGCAGAGATGATGTGACCAAGGAAAAGAACTTCATCGAGCCAAAACTCACATTTAGAGAACTTCGCATAGAATTGATACTCTCTGAGCTTGTCGAGCACCAATCGCAAATGTTTGGCATGGTCCTTCTTATCCTTGGAGAAGACCAAGATATCATCGAGATACACCAGGACGAATTCATTAGTATAGGGGTTGAAGATGAAATTCATCATCCGAGAGAATACTGGAGGAGCATTGACAAGGCCGAAAGACACGACGGTATATTCATAAGAACCAAAGCTTGTTCTGAATGCTGTCTTGGGAATATCTTCTTCACGAATGTGAATCTGATGATAACCCATACGAAGGTCAATCTTGGAGAATACTTTAGCACCTTTGAGTTGCTCGAATAACTCATTGATGTTGGGAAGTGGATACTTGTTCTTGATTGTCTTCTTGTTCAATGGACGGTAGTCGACACAAAGTCGGTCCGTGCCATCCTTCTTCTTGACAAAAAGAACACCACAACCCCATGGAGAAGAACTCGGTCTGATCAAACCCAGACGTTCTTGTTCATCGAGCTGTTTCTTCAATTCCTTCAGCTCGTTGGGTCCAAGCTTGTATGGACGCTTGCAAACGGGTTCAGTGCCAGGCTCTAGTTTGATAACGAATTCCACTGGCCGGTGAGGAGGCATACCCAGAAGCTCTTCTGGAAAGACATCTTGGTACTCACAAACGACTAGAATTTGAGAGATGGCATTCAATTCGCCCTTCTCGTTGAGAGAAAAAAACCGAATGGTTTCATCACGAGCGGCATAAATAATCACATCCTCAGAAGAGTGTGTCAATTGAATTTCCCTGGCAGCACAATCAAGTTGAGCCTTGTGCTTAGAAAGCCAGTCCATCCCGAGAATAAGATCAATATCCGAGTCACCAAGAACAATTGGAGAAGACAGAAATTTATAGTCGCCCATCTTGATGGAAACATCCGGAACCATAGAGCTTGCATTCATGCATTTGCCCGGAGAGACAACTGCTAACGGTCTAGGAAAACCTTGGAAATGCAATTCATGCTTAGATGCAAATGGTCTTGATATGAAAGAAAGCGATGCACCAGTATCAAAAAGAACTTTTGCAGGAATATCATTAACATGATGATTACCCATTATCACATCAGTAGATTCCTCTGCTTGAGCTGCATTCATCATGTTCACCTTTGCAAACTTGGAGTTATGCTTGACCACTGCATTGCTGGAAGATCTGACAGGAGGAGGAGGAGGCAGACGCCTTTGGTTGAAGCATTTGTTAGCATAGTGACCTCTCTGCTAACACTTGTTGCAAGTCACCTCTGAGAGTGGACGGTGATAAGGAGCATTGGACTTTGGCGCTTGATTCTGAGACTTGTTCTGATAGCCAGAGTTGGAAGAGTTGGAAGAACCATGGCCACCTTTGTTCTTCTGCTGGTAAGGCTGACGAAACGGAGGAGGAGGAGGCAACCAGAACTTCTGTTGCTTAGCTGCCACAAGTGAGGAAGAAGAAGACTGAACTGCGTCTCTGACTCTCTTCTTAGAAGCCTCACACTTGAGCTGAGCAGCCTCTTGCTTCAGTGCCATATTATAGAATTTATCAAACTAAGTAGGCTCAACAAGAACGAGAGCTAACTGCAGATCCTCTCTAAGGCCACCTCTGAAGTGATAGATCATGCTCTTTTCATCAGGAATGTCTTGTTTAGCGAAGCGGGCAAGTTTCTGAAACTGGATGTTGTATTGATACAAAGACATGTTGCCTTGCTTGAGATTGCGGAACTCCTCATGCTTGCTCTCAACAACACTTTGTTGAATGTGGTGCGCTTTGAAGTCCCTACAGAAGTCAGTCTAAGTGATCACACGACCTCCTCTGGAATCTTTGTATTGCTGAAACCAATCAGCAGATTGGTCCTTGTGCTGAAAAGAAGCGAACTTGACATAGTCCTCAGGCCTGACATTGCTACATTCAAAATGCTTGTTGATGTCCACGAGCCAATCATCGGCATCCATGGCCTCGGCAAAGTAGCTGAAAGACTTGGGCTGATTTGCGAGAAACTGGTTGAGTGTAGCGAAGTGAGGCTGATTGTTGCCTTGATTGCCTTGCCCTTGGGTGCGTTCTTGCAAGAGTTGCAGAATCATCTGAGCATTGGCGTTGGTGGCTGCCATGATAGCTTGCCATGCCTCCAGAGGCGGAGGTGGTGGCGGAGGGTTCGCTTGACTCCCTTCATTGCGATCCGGATTCTGACGCGTTGGCGGAGCCATCCTGAAGAGGGTGACATCCGTTAGCATCTTGATAGACAAATAGATAAGTAGAATCAGCGGATAGAAATTGCAACATATAGTCTTCACAATAAACATTCGAACGAAGATGAACGAATGAATTCCGTAGTAAATCATCGCACTTCCATAAGTTGAGAAGCCACTTGAAAAAGATATGGAATCAGCATCTGACTTCGAAGCAACTCGAATATCACAATTCAAAACAAAACAAAGTATTGGCTTGCAGAATAAGTCGGAACAAACATATGATAGATATTTCGTCCGAAGTTTTCGTGGTGGGGCCCACACGGGCTCAATCGTACATCACCATCATGTACAAGGCTGTGCACATGACATACGAAGCGTCCCCGAGTCGGCATATCCAAGGACTCTTTAAGACACTACGAGTCCACTGTAAAATCAACCGTGTACAGGCGGACCACTAGACGTCGAACCCCAATCTCATATCATGCGTCTGTCGGAAAGATATCCTAAGGCTACTTGAATTCCCACTTATAAACTCCCGAAACTTTCTGGTTATGCAATCTGGTGTTGGGGATACAGGGGACACAAAATATATCACCCAAACTAGCAATCCCTTGATCCAGCTGTATCCATCCGTCAACACATAACCAAGAAACCTTCGGAAATCGTTTACCTCAACCTTCAAAAAACATCCGTTATACAAGTTATGGAAATACTCCCGAACTCCCGCCCCAGTACTGGGTGGCGTCGAGGTGATCTCACCAACAACTGCATAAAAGAGATTTCGATGTCGGCAAAACTCAGGTATTCCAGAACTGCAACGATAAAATTGTGACGACAACACCTCGGAGCTCAACTCCCCGGGACACTGCCACAACCCCTAAATGTCAGGAGGCACCAAGAACAATGTTCTCCTCACAAAACCATCGGAACGATTCCAAGATACCCGCGTGATCCTAAATTTTTTTTAGTGAAATTTGAGGAGAGAAGAGTCAAAACTTCTACGTCAGGAGACCTCACCAGAGCGACGAAGGGACTGAGAAGTAAAAAGAATCCTACTCTCCGATATATATAATCCTAAGACTCAAAACATTTTTGTTCTAGACTCAACAACGCCAGCGATTCGATCAAGCAGGGGCTCCTAAGTCGGGGATGGCTCTGATACCAACTTGTAACGCCCACGATGCGGCTATATCTCCCACGTGTCGAGGCACGACTTAGAGGCATAACCGCATAGCGGTTTTGTCGCAAGAAGGGTCATCTTCACACAATCCCATGTAATGAACAAGAATGGGATAAAGAGTTGGCTTACATTCGCCACTTCACACAATACATAAATATAATTCATACATCATCCAAAATACACACATAGACCGACTACGGTCAAGATCCAAATGAAAATAAGATAACCCCAAATGCTAGATCCCCGATCGTCCCAACTGGGCTCCACTACTGATCATCAGGAAAAGACACATAGTAGCGACCACGTTCCTCATCGAACTCCCACTTGAGATCGATCCCATCATCTGCACTGGCATAGTCGGCACCTGCAACTGTTTTGGTAGAATCTGTGAGTCACGAGGACTCAGCAATCTCACACCCGCGAGATCAAGACTATTTAAGCTTAAAGGAAAGGATGGTGTAATGAGGTGGAGCTGCAGCGGCAATAAGCATATATGGTGGCTAACATACGCAAATGAGAGCGAGGAGAGAAGCAACGGAACGGTCGTCATCTAGCAATGACCAAGAAGTGATCCCGAATCCCTACTTACGTCATACATAACTCAGACCGTGTTCACTTCCCGGACTCCGCCGAGAAGAGACCATCATGGCTACACACGCAGTTGATGTATTTTAAATTGGGTCAAGTGACAAGTTCTCTACAACCGGACATTAACAAATTCCCATCTGCCTCATAACCGCGGGCACGGCTTTCGAAAGATAATACCCTGCAGGGGTGTCCCAACTTAGCCCATCATGAGCTCTCACGGTCAACGAAGGATAAACCTTCTCCCGGAAAGACCCGATCAGTCTCGGAATCCCGGTTTACAAGACATTTCGACAATGGTAAAACAAGACCAGCAAAGCCACCCGAATGTGCCGACAAATCCCGATAGGAGCTGCACATATCTCGTTCTCAGGGCACACCGGATTGTCCAAGCTTCCGATAGGCCAGACCAGAGTTGCCCCTGGTGGCCACCGGCGACTGACAGGTTGGACCAATACTCAGAGGAGCACTGGCCCGGGGGTTTAAAATAAAGATGACCCTCGGGCTCTAGAAAACCCGGGGGAAAAAGGCTTAGGTCGCAAATGGTAAAACCAAGGTTGGGCCCTGCTGGAGGAGTTTTATTCAAGGCGAACTGTCAAGGGGGTCCCATAAATCACCCAACCGCGTAAGGAACGCAAACTCAAGGAACATAATCCCGGTATAACAGAAACTAGGGCGGCAAGAGTGGAACAAAACACCAGGCATAAGGCCGAGCCTTCCACCCTTTACCAAATATATATAGATGCATTAATTAAATAAGAGATATTGTGATATCCCAACATATCCATGTTCCAACATGGAACCATCTTCAACTTCACCTGCAACTAGCAACGCTATAAGAAGGGCTGAGCAAAAGCGGTAACTTAGCCAAACAACGGTTTGCTAGGAAAGGATGGTTAGAGGCTGACATGGCAATATGGGAGGCATGATATAACAAGTGATAGGTAGCGCAGCATGGCAATAGACCGAACAACTAGCAAAGCAAAGATAGAAGTGATTTCGAGGGGTGGTCATCTTGCCTGCAAGGTTCTCAGAGTTGTCGAAAGCTTGATCCTCGTAAGCGTACTCAACAGGTTCCTCGTTCACGAACCCGTCTCCCGGATCTACCCAAGACAAGAACACAAACAAACGGAACCACAATCAATCACGAGAAATGCACAAGCAACATGATGCAAAACATCTATGATATGCGAGATATGATATGCGATGCATATGCGTGCTCCGGAAGGAAAATGATGAACAAGGCAGTAACTTGGCAAACCAAGCATGCCACTGGAAAGATGAGATGATTTCGGTCGAAATCGATATAAAGATCACTGGAAACGGATGCACGGTTTGCAAATGGCAAGCAAAACAAGAATGACACGAATCTGTGATTAACAGCATGATACCACTTAAAATGCAACAAGAAACAAAGCTACATCACTCCAACATAGCAACAAAGCATACGAAAGTAATCTACGGGAGATGCTTGACAAAAGATGAACACTGAGCTACGGCTAGATCACAACATAACAAGCTCAAACAAGTTTGGCAAAAGTGCAAAAGATAACAGGATCACATACTTAACATGGCAGAAAACAGCATCAGGTAGCAATGTTCAGAGCACGAAATCAACATGCTACAGGAACTTAACATGGCAAAACAAGGCATCTCAGTGTTCTACTAAATGCATATGACAAAAGTCCCTTACTAACCATAAGCCAAAAAGGACCAGAAGATATGATGGCAAGCATGTAAACATAGCAAGTTTCGTTATCAGGTTTCAGACTTAGCAGAAAACAGAGCATGGCAGAAATAATAATAAGAACGCATGTTGGTGAGCTTGATGCACTCACCACAAAGCAATGCATGACAAAACAAGAATACCTACAGCAAGATGGCATGTTTATGAAGCTATCCATGGCAAGAATAAAAGTATAGCAGGTATGGATCAACTACAATAAGCTTGGCAAGATTGCATATCATGTTAAGAATCTGCCAGAAATATTTTATAGCAAAAGTAGAGCAAGATTGAGTCATGCTACCGCACTCCATAACTGCAAAAACGGGCAGGAATGGATCAATTACAACTATAGCTACAAAACATCCTTACTGAACATCTCCAAAATATGCATGGATCTCTCTGTAGCATCAAGTTTACATGGCAACAAAATAACAGCAGACAAAGACTTTGAGAAATTACTAAGTCCCTGAAATCAGAAACATTACGGAGCCTAGTTTCCATGCTTGTGCTAGTCACCACAGAGATCAAAAAAATACATGGCATACACCCCTGGAAATATGGCATGGCATACAACAAAACACATGTAGAGCTCATGCCCATAAGATGCACAGATAAAATGATACAAAAATGACAAATCTCCAAGTTCTGTTAAGAACCAGCAGATAACAGCAAATAGCCCTTTTGCAACAGAGATTTGGGCATCAAGATGACCTCTAATGAACATGCTGCAATTGAACAAAATGTAGAGCATCACGAGACGAACAATTTGAAATATTACACGCGCGAAACGGAGCTATATGCAGAGAGTTATGCACTGTTGAACATGTGCACTTGCTGTAACAGAAAAAGACTTGGAAGATTTTTCGGGCTTCGGGAAAAGTCAACGTACGCAGTTGACCCAGATCGGATCGAGGCCGGGGTCGCTCGCCGGCGACGGGAGAGGAAGGAGAGGAGGCGGACGGCGTTGGGGAGGCGGAGGACGGCGGGGCCGGCGCCGGAGGAGGAGGCCGGAGGGGAGGCGGCGCCGGTGGCCGGCGGGAGGCGCGGCGGCGGACGACGGCGATGCGGGGCCCCGGCGGGCGGTGTCCCGCGGCGGCGGCGGTGAAGGGAGCCGGCGGCGGCGCGCGGGTGAGGCGGCGGTGGCCGGGCGGGGCGCGGGCGGCGGACGAGCCGGCGGGGCGCGGGCGGCGTACGGGCCGGGCGGGCCGCGGCGGTGGGATAGCCGACGGGGACAGGTGGCGCGACGCGGTTGGCCGGGCGGCGGCGGCGACTTCGTCCGGCGCCGGGCGGACGTGTCCGGCGCGCGGAGGGACGAAGGTTAGGGTTTGATCTGCGATTCGTTTTCGGGAGGGTCACATATAAATAGGTAGAGGGAGTTAGGAGACTCCAAATGAGGTGCGGTTTTCGCCCACACGATCATGATCGAACGACCTACAGCATGGAAGAGAGTTTGGTGGGTTTTGGGTTGGTTTTAGGGGGGTTTTTGCTGCACATACAAATGGACATTGCGGATGCCCGGTTAACCGTTGGAGTACCAAACAACCTCCAAATGGAACGAAACTTGACCGGTGGTCTACCGGTAGTATACTAAGGCCACTAGACAGGCCTCGGTCCATTCCGAGAAGGTTTGACACCCGCACACGAAAGAAAACAAGAGGGGTGTGCCGGAGGAGATAGGAGCGCCGGATTGCAAAACAGACAACGGGGAAAATGCTCGGATGTATGAGACGAACACGTATGCAAATGCAATGCACATGATGACATGGTATGAAATGCATGACATGAACAAAATGCAAAACGAAAGACAAAAACCCGACCACGGAGGGAATATCATAGCAGATAGCCGAAAATGGCAAGAGTCGGAGTTACATATATGGAAAGTTACATCCGGGGTGTTACAGGAATACCTTATTTGCAAATGCGGAGAGGGGTGTGGGTATATTTTTGCAAAATTGCCACAGTTTCCTTCCTACCATCGGATATAAATCGGATGGCCTATATTGCAGGATGGCAGGAACACCATCATCACCAACTCTGTTTTTTATAAGAGTAGAGATATGTAAGTGTCGCTGCCCCCTCCCCCCTGACACACACCCACACCCACACAACCACACACACACACACTTCCCAACACCGAAGGAGTAGGGTGACACCTCGATCTTGATACTAATCTATCGACTGGCTTCTCTCTCAAACACACACACGCAAACACACTACCCGACACCAAAGGAGTAGGGTGGCACCTCGATCTTGATAGTAATCTATCTAGTCCTCTTTCAAACACACACACACACACACATACACACACACTCGCTAGTTGTGCCTCTGTGCCTACGGCGCACACTCTTGATACGTCTTTCTCTCCCTCCCCCTCCCCCCCACCCCAACAATGACAACAGAAGGGTGACAACTCGATCTGATCGTAATCTGTCAATTGGTTTCTCCCTCGAACATTGTGTCTCTGTGCCTCGGTCAGTAGCCCCCTCGATATGTAGACTTCTCGCGTGCGCACAGCTGTAGTGACGATGACGTTGAACCCAGTGTGCCTCGTTTTTACTGGCCTCATGTGATATTTTTCACCCTGCCTTTTCTTTGTTACTACTAGTGAATCTGAAATCATTCGGGGCAGACATAAAATATATCATTTCAACCCAATTATCGCAATAACTGTTTTAAAAGAAACTAGCTAGATTCCCGTGCGTTGCACGGAACATCAAGATGCATTTGTATGAGTAGTTTATCTTGTGAGAGAAAAGGGTGAACGAGGGAAGGCCGTATTTGCAAATGTGGAGAGGGGTGTGGGTATATTTTTGCAAATTTTCCATAGTTTCCTTCCTATCCGTTAGATATAAATCCGACGGCCTATATTGCAGGATGGCACGCACACCATCATCACCAACTCTGTTTTCTACTCCCTTCGTTCCTAAATATTTGTCTTTTTAGAGATTTCAACAAGTGAGTACATATGGAGCAAAATGAGTGAATCTACACTCTAAAGTATGTCTACATACACATCCGTATGTGGTAGTCCATTTGAAATCTGGAAAAGACAAATATTTAGGAACGGATGGAGTATAAGAGTAGACATGGAGATATATCTCCATCATGGTCTACAACAAAAATGAGATGGACTGGTTAGCGCCGGATGCTCGCAACGCGATGACATGAGTTCGAATTCTGTCTTTAACTTTAGATTTTTATATTATATATTACTTATTTAATATATATACTTCTTTCTCTACTGTACTGACAGTGGAACCCACAGAGTACTTAGAATACAAGATTAAGGATGGACTTGTTTCTGTTAACTTTCTGTACGAAGCTGTAGCCACCCTGCAAGTCACGTGTACACTGTACATGCAATTAAATTTTTACAGAGGGACAATTATACACGCAATTAACTCAAATGGATTGGATGTCACTCTATTATTTCCAGCATAAGAGCATCTCCAACGGCAGCCGGCAAATTTCCTCCCGCTTCCTTCCGTGGAGGACGACATCAAATGCCAGCGGCATACACTTTCACAACTCTAACCAACCAGATGAAATTCGTGCAAACACGGACTGATTTCATATAAGCATGAAGGATTTCGTATAAAAAAGCCGGATCTTCATATAAACATGATGGATTTCATTACATTTACATGAACTAAGCGGTGCCAATCCGGCTCTGTTGGTATAATTAATACTCCCTCCGTCCAGAAATACTTGTCCTAGAAATGGATGTATCTAGACTTATTTTAGTTATATATACATACAATTTATCCCTTCTTAGAACAAATATTTCCCGCCAGCTGGAGAGGGAGTACATAATCTAAATGGCTGCCCGCAGATCCCTTTGTCTTCCTCATGTCCGGCAGACACTTGCGGGGTCGACCAAGGTCCTCGAAAGAGACGAAGCAGCAAAGAAACCACCTGAATGTGCAGTCGTCGCCTCGGCGGTGGACTTCATGGACCCAAGTGGCGTCGGCCTCCCGTGTTCTACTTCTCCTCGATGATGGCGGCGGACACGGAGAAGCTGTCCACCGACTCGTCGCTCTCCACGCACCCGGCTTCTGTCTCTGCCTGCATGGCGCTGCCGTAGGCACGGGAGGCGCGCCCACAGACACGGGAGGCGCGGCACCGCAGACACTGGTGGCGCGGTATGACGCGGCAGCGACAACACCTGTACCGGTGTGCTCGCCACCGTGCCGGCGTGGAGCAACTCGTCACTCCTCATCGAGCTGAACTGGAGCGGTGAGTTGCTGAACCACGCACCTACTTGGGGCGGCAACTGGCTCCGTCGGGCCAAGCGAGGTTGGTGAAGCACCGAGTGGCCTCGCCCGTATTCGGAGGGCTCGGCGGGCCACCCAGCCGGGTAATATGCCGGAGAATGGCTCCTTGGAAGCCATCGGAAGAGTGGAGAAAATGGTGAAGGAGGAGATGGGGGAGCGGCGGAGGGGTGCGATTCTTGCCTGTTGTCTGTCTGGCCTCGTGTAAATAGAGGGCGGACGGTAGGAGCGTGGCCGGCGTCTGGCCTCGTTTAAACTGAGGGCAGACGGGAGGAGCTCGGCCGGTGTTGCGTTTAATTCCGGCCCGCTCATGAACGGACGTGTGGCCGGAGTAGGTTTCTCAGTTTGCATGCGGGTTTAATGGAGGCGAGGAGGCGTGTTCAGCTGGGCGTGCAGCGGGCGGCGCAGTACTATTCGATTTGACAGCGGGCGGTGCAGTTCCTGATACGGCTTTAATGCACACGAGGGAGGGACTAGCGGTTCCCGAAATGTTGAACGGCCAATGCATCCTCCTTCAATTAATGCATGAGGGAAGTAATGGGAGGAGGACTGGGAAAAGAGGCTGCACGATGTGAATGCAACGCAGTTTGCCCTCATATAAAGGCGCCCCTCCATTCCAATGCATCTACCACATCGTACGCACCTAAGCATTTGCCTAAGCACCTACACTAAGAGCAAAAGAGCTCACTCCAGACCCATGGCGGCGATGTGCACGAGCGGCCAGCGGCTGTGCCAGATGGTCCACGACGTCAGCCTGCGGCATGGCGCCGAGGATCGTCTCCAGCGGTGTTGGAGACCGGCTGGTGGATGGCCGCCGTCGACGCCAACTACGACTCTCAGTTGGACCATATGATCGTTGCCACCACCAACAAGTTCACCGTCCTCAAGAAGTTAGCGGACGACATCGCCGTACTCCTCCAGCCCGCGCGCCCGAGCTCCTCATTTCCTGCCACCCTAATTGGCCTCCTTGGCCGAAACCTCTTTCAAGCACTAGTGGCCCTACGACTGCCCGCCGACGCCACGAAGAATGTCCACCTGGAGGTCGCGCTCTCTGTGAGGCGCCTCGCCCTGCAAGAATTTGTCGACCTACACATCCACGTGTACGAGCAAATCGTGTACATAGGTATCTACAAGGCCAATGAGGACGCTACGACGTTGGCCTTCCTCAACCGGCTGGAAGCCTTGGATGCCTTTGCTGAGAAGCACCTCGACCTCGCCACAAATGCCGCCGCTCCTTAGCCGCCGGTCGATGGCCCTGCACACTAAGTTGAGGAGGAGGAAGTCGTATGTTGATGGATGCATCTTTCTTCTTGCCTTCTGTAACCACCACTGCGATTGCATCATCATCGTGGCCTTAATTCTTATTGTGTTGTTGCATTCTCGTTCCAGTCAATACCGACATGTGCGATCCCTTTGCTTAATTATATGCATCACTGTAACTAGTACTCCATCCATCAATTTATAAGTTGTGCTTACCTTTTCCATCAACTTCGTGCAATGCGCGGGCATCTTGCTAGAAACACTAGAACATGTCGGACCACGTGTGACCAAACCGACGATGCGCCAACCTAGCTACTACGTACCCTGCTTATCTGGCGGAAATAGCCCCGCCCTAGCGTTTCCAATTGTTATTTCTATCTATCGATCGTGCCAAGGAGCAGAACCAAAATGTTACAATTTATACATGTTTCTCTACTCGTACTTCTATAAAAGACTCAGTTGGTGATGGTGGTGTGTCTGCCATCCGTCGTTTCTCACCATTAGATCTGCATCTAACGGCTGTGAGGTAAGTTGTGGCATTTTTGCAACAATAGCCCACTTCTCTGCTCCAATTTGCAGAAAACCCCTTATTATCTTGAAAGCAACCACATCCCTCCCTCACCTCATCAAAACAGCCTGAGAAATATATTTTGAGTGAAAAGTACTCCCTCCGTTCCTAAATATTTGTCTTTCTAGAGATTTCAATAAGTGACTACATACGGAGCAAAATGAGTGAATCTACACTTCAAAATATGTCTATATAATACGTATGTGATAGTCCATTTGAAATCTCTAAAAAGACAAATATTTAGGAACGGAGGGAGTAATATATTAGGAGTATGTCAAAACAAGAGTGATTTCTTTCAAGTTTGTGAACAAGTACTACTATTCTACTACTTTGGATCCGTCGCAAGCACGGGCACATTGCTAGTAAAAGGAAAAGGCCTGCCGCATTCGGGTCGCACTCCCCCCACACACACCCGGGAATCGGGAGTACTCCACGGCCCATCCGGCACGACACATAGCTTAGGGAAGGCGTGTTGCCTAGCATTCTCACTTTCATGTGGGACCGCCGTTGAGCAAACCGACTATTGGCAAACCCCACCCCGCCCGCCGCCGGGTTGGAAAACAGAAACGAGGAGAAGATCTAGCTGTAGCACGGAAGCCAAGAAATTTGGTCTCAGATGGGTCTCGTTGATAGAGTAGGAGCATTCCATACTACTCTACTCCTACTAGTACCAAGTTTGTAATATACAACTAGTACTACCACTATACAACTAGTAGGTACGTGCACGACACAGCATCGTAGGAACAAAAAATGGGAAGATCTTGTTTTGGGTGATTTATCTTTTTTTCAGTCAACGTAGTATGAATAATATGATGTGGGGGCACCCATGAAGCTTATGCGGCTTGGTTGCATGGCTATGAAAGATTAGAGAAAAAGAAATAGATAATGTGTTTAGAGTGCACTCCACTAAATAGATATACTTTGGATCCATTGCAACGGGCCGGCACATCTATATCTATACCCCCTATATAGTGTGTGAATAACTTTGAAAGTTGGTCGTTGGATGAAGCCAATCCGACGGTACAAATATGGCAAATCCGAGCACTACTGGCCGTTGGATATCATCTACATTCCACCAGATTCTGCCACATGTAGAATCTAGAAGACTCCATGGTTGAACTTCATTCATGACTAACTTTGCCACAACTAAGCTTAGGAAAAGTGTGTCTACCACAAAAAATGTGGCTAAAAAAATGGCCACCACAAGTGTTGCAAGATTTGGCAAGAAGTTGAGTCTATGACATGTGGACCATGTAGCTAGAAAAGTGTGGAAAGCCACGAGTGTAGCAATGAACCAAACACATGCCTGGTGTGTTTGGTAGGGTGTATGAAGGGTGCATGATCCCAAGAGTTCCCTTCTCGACCCACTTTTGGGTGTTTGGTAGAGTGTATGGAGGGTGCATGAGTCCACACTAGCTTAGCACAAATACACTAGAAGCATGCATGAAGAGAGCATACATGAAGTGGGGTGTTGAGTTGAGCATGCATGAAGAGGGAACAACAATGCTGAGACGAGAACGCAACCAATCACACTTGTGGCACGCCCAATCTTAGGCGTGGCAACTTTAGGCTGCAAACCAAACATCTATACCCCTATATAGTGTGTGAATAACTTTGAAAGTTGGTCGTTGGATGAAGCCAATCTGACGGTACAAAGATGGAAAATCCGAGCACTACTGGCCGTTGGATATCATCTACATTCCACCAGATTTTGCCACATGTAGAATATAGAAGACTCCACATGTAGAAGCATAATGCACAAACCACCAGAATCTCATGCGTGCAATGCACGTGTACCTTACTAGTAGTTGGTAGTAGTAAGAAACAAATTCCGGGTTTGGCACGAGCTCGTACTGCAGGAGCACTACAAGGCCTGCCGCAGGAGTTACATTTCCCTCTCGGGGCCCACGGGACCGAACTTCAGTGGCTTAGTGCCCGGCCTATGAGTCAATGACATGCGGACCTTAAATGCGGCCGGCCCACATATCATTCTCATGGTGGTGGTGTGGTTCACGACTCACTCGTTCGAGATGAACCGGCCGGTAGTGGCGTGGCCGTGGCGAGGGTGCCACAGCTGGGCGTCGAGGCGTTATGAGGTGTAGATGGCCACACCGGCGGGTACTACCTGTAGTACAGAAGTACTCCAGCTGAGGATTGATGCTCGGGACGAAATGTGTCACAGCCACTAGATAAAAATTCGATGGTGCGGGAGTACGGATCGGAGCACAGCAGCGGAGCAGGCAAACTGCGTCCAATCGGGTGTGGCTGTGGTAGAAAGTTGATGGTCGCCGTAGTTCAGCTGGCCCGCATTTCGTGCACACAAAGGCAGAGGAGCGGTGGGGCCGAGAGGGATGAGGCGGACGTCGGGGGGATGAGGATCCCCTGACGTGAACAATCCTACCATTCTGTCACTGACATGTGGGACCCCAAGTGTGGGTCCCACCTGTCAGCGAAGGAAAGGTAGGGTAAGGTAGTGATAGCCACGTCAGAGGATCCATGTCCACGTCGGGTGTGACACCCCAAGATTTTGACCTTGTTTTATTGATTAAAATTTTGCCAGGAAATAAAACATTTCCATTTGTCTAGATTTTTCCTTTTTCCTTTTGAGTTTTTACCTCAAGTGGAAATTTTCCAAATAAGATTATTGGACTTGTATACTCCCTCTAAGAAACAATTCTTATTCAGTGGATTTAATTGCAAGATTTGCCTTTCCCTGAGCTTTATTCTTTTAAAATGATCTTTCACAAGTTTTGGAGCCTGTTTTGCACTGCAACCATTTGATAAATACTTTTAAAAATTTCACCAAAATTTGGGGATGTCGTGTGAGGTTTCCACATCACTTTTATACAAAAATATTTGTTGGTTATTGGAGATTTTGAGCTCTACACCAACTTCTCCAATCTGGTCCAGTAGGCATTTCTGCACTGCAACCTATTTAAATATTCTTTTAAAAATTCTTCCAAGTGTTTGGAGATGTCAGTAGGTGCATATAATTCAACTTCATGCAAAAACCCAGTGTTGTTCTTTGAAAAATTGAGTGAATCAACCCCCTTTTCATTCTGGTCCAGTTTGGTGTTTTGTACTGCAACCCATTTTTATTTTGCTCTAGTGCCCCTGAGCTTTTTCCTGCTGGTAGCCCTCCCTACAAAACCCTTAAGTCCAGGAGAATGGACCCATTGGAGGATTTTAAGTGCATGCAATGAGACCTCTTTCTTTCTGTCCAAAACTGAAGTTTTGCAAAACTTGCACTAACAAGTTTCTGATTTTACCCAAATGATCTTGCCATCATCACCTACATCTAGAGAGACCCTGATCTGGAGATTTTGGCCACTCCAAGGGTTGCCTAAATGTACTTGGCATTCTGTCGAACACTTGGTGTGCACAGTCAGTTTTGACATGAGTTTTTGTTTGCACTGTGATCTTGATCCACTGACTTAGCAACCATGTCCATTGAGCTCCTAGCTACCCCTATTCTTGTCCTGTTAGTTGCCAGCCTCCCCCTTGCGCTCTAGACTGCCCTGGCATTTCGTCGAGCATGTCCCGTGCGTGCTCTGGGCGCGCCCAGAGCGCACGTTTTGCACGCGCGCGCACTGAGCCGCCGCGTCGCACTGCCGCCCTCGTCGCGTCCCGTCCCTGGCCCTTGCTCGCCTGCTGAACCATGCACTACGCTCGCCCACTCTCCACGCCACCTCTGGCGCCCTACAGCGCCGCCGTCAGGGCTTTTGGCAGCACGCCAGCGTCGGCAGTGAGCTTCTGCCATGGTCGGCGCCGCCCAAGCCACCCGCGCGCGCCAGCTGCCCCTGTGAATAGCTCGATCTTATCCCGAAGCTCGTCGGCACGCGCTCGTCGCCACCACGTCGCCCTGCAGCTACAGCACCGCGGTCGCCGGCGTTCTTATCCACGGCTGCTGCGGGACCAGCCTCGAGCGCCTATAAAAGGAAACCCCGAGCCCCTCCGAGCGCTCAAGCGACCTCAAGCCTTCCCCCTAGTTCTCCCCTAGCCGTGGATTGACCGGAAGAGGTCATCTCCCCCAACTCCGGCCGGTTCGGCCGCCGCTGCCTTCCGGTGCCATCCGTCGCAACCAGTCACTCCCTTGCCCATCCAGCGCCACCAATCGCTCCCCCTTGTTCTTGCGGAGCTGCCCAGCGTCTCAGCCTCGATCGGAGACCACCGGAGCCCAAAACTCACTTCACTCCCGTAGCCCTCTCCGCCGCGGAGCTCGCCGCCGGCGACTCCTCCCACCACCGTCGACCCAACGACCACCAAGAGGACCACCCCGATCTGGCCAGTCCATCCCTGCCCTCAGGTGCCCTCGAGGAGCCGCCGTTCGTCGACGGCGATCGCCGGAGCCCCGCCCTGTTCGGGCAGAGAAGAGGAGGGAGAGGGAGGAATGGTAAACCTGACCAGTGGGCCCCCTGGACCCACTGTCAGTGACCCAACCCCGCCGACGCGTGTTTTAAGTGGAAACGTGTTTCGCAAAATACGTTTTCGCTGAACAGAAAGCTTAAGCGCCCCGAAACGTTTTCTTTTTCTGTTTTATTTAAAAACAGAACTTTGACCAAACTTTGACTGGCTATATCTTTCAAAATAAAACTCCAAATGAGTTGATTTTTTTCCTACCTCTCTCAATTTTCATCTAGTTTATTTTAAGATTTATTTCAAAAATATTTGGGACAACTTTTTGTACTGTGTTTGAAATAATTTTTATTTGAATATTTTTTTCAAAATAGGAAATGGAGAGAAGAGAAAGCTTTCAAAAAGTGCATCCTTTGCATACTCTTGAAGGCAAGCATTCTGAACTCTGGCATAATATTTTTGTGTGTGGTGTTTTGATACGGTTGCGACACCACTTCGGCCTGGAGCATGCGCTATTTCTATGTATCGATTCAGTCACACACATAAGTGCGTTTTGGAGATGCTTTACTGTTGGAAATGGATATGCTGGTGATAGTGATCATCCTCGCGAGCTTTTCATGCATACCGGCAGGAAGACGGGAGATTCGTGGTCTTGGGTAGACACGAGCTTGTCCCTAGTTCCTCGTCGAGACGAGTGTGTCCGGTATGGCATGATGAGGTTTGATGAGCAGTGATTCTGTCTGTTGGCTGGAAACAGTTTTGGATATGCTAATCATTCAGAGAATACTTGGACCACCTAAGTCGGTCGTAGGTCGAGCCCTGATCAGTAACCCCCCTAATTGTTTTGTACTACCACTTGTCCCTGTCGCAGACAGGGTACGGTTCAGTAAGTTGTCAACCCCTTACCAAAGCACACACCGTACAGAGAGGCCATGGTGGAAGATACCGGAGGCCTCCGGTAGGCACGCCACCTAGTCCGGGGGCATGGGTGTTTCCGGTTGGGACCGAGAGGGGGGCACCCCTTAGAGCGCGTGTATATAAATTTGATCCCATGCTACGTCGAGGTTGTAGCCTGCCCACTTAGAGTTTGGCTCGACAGGTGTTGTGGGTGATTCCAGACACCGGTAAGTTAAGCTGGTGTGTGCAGGTCAGGCATGTTTTCAATTAAAAGGCCGTAGGCGGAATTAGTCCCGATGGACTAAATAAATCCGTTACTCGTGGGAAAAGTGTACACCCTCTGCAGAGGTCATATCTTTTTGGATAGCCATGTTCATGGGTAAGGATTTCAGTCCGAGATGGATCTAGTGACGGTTTTCGGTTGGAGACACGGTTAACTATATCTTAGTAACGGTATTCGGATGGAAAACGGCTAAACTGGATCATGGCAGCGGTCTTCGGATGGAGAAACGGCTAGACTAGATTTTGTTTATGACCTGTGACATATGAGGATTATGTTTATTATTATTGTGGACTAACCAGTTACTTTGTCTGAATTATTGAGTATCCTTGGGACGGTTCTACCTCCTGGATATTCACTGTGATTATTCCTTTATAAGCCCTTTATGTGGTGTCGCTCAGACGCCCGACTGCGGCATGTTTGTTAATTATTTATCCTTTATAAGCCCTTTATGTGGTGTCGCTCAGACGCCCGACTGCGGCATGTTTGTTAATTATTTATCCTTTATAAGCCCTTTATGTGGTGTCGCTCAGACGCCCGACTGTGGCATGTTGGTTATTTATTTATCCTTTATAAGCCCTTTATGTGGTGTCGCTCAGACGCCCGACTGCGGCATGTTTGTTATTTATTTATCCTTTATAAGCCCTTTATGTGGTGTCGCTCAGACGCCCGACTGCGGCATTGTTATTTTATATGCAACTCTTCGAGGAGTCATTTCAGACACTCGGTCCGTGCATTCTATTTTCACTCCCGTATTGCATGTTCATATGTTTCCTGCATACATGCATCACAGAGTTCTGTTTAATTCGTGACAGACGTTATCATCATGAAAAAATTTCGGAGCATGATTATCTCTTATTACATTATACCCGTGTTCTTAATGTTTGCGAGTACATTCAAACGTACTCACTGGCTTGTCCCTGGCTATTGTCTTGGCCAGATTCCTTGCTTGGAGATAAGCATTGCGATGACAGCCCCGGAACCTACACTATGACGATAGCAGCCGCGCGAAGATAGGAGTTATCCTGGTCAGCTGTTCTTGTGGGAAATGGAGTCCCATAGACGCAGATGTACCACAAACCGCTTCCGCCATCAACCACTAGGAACCAAGTGTTGTACTCCTAGGCCACAATGGTCTTGTACTACATATTTTTGTACTTTGCTTGGAATTCTTATATCAAGTTGGTGCGTCAACAGCTAACAGTAATCCTGGGGCTGGTGAGCACAAAGGCCGTTTTCTGGGAAATTAATATCCCGAAAATCCGGTCGTGACATCGGGGGACGTCGTGCTTACAGGTAGGGTTGGAGCAGCATCGTGGGAATCGCGTGTGGGTGTGGCAGTGGTAGAAACAAGAAACGTAATGGTCGCCGTGGTTCAACTTCCATGGACAAGCTGTCATGTCTGCTGACACATGTATATCAAAACTAGAGTGTTTATATTTCAAGCACATGAACAAGTATTATTCTATTACTTTGGACCATTGCAATGCATGGGCCAGCACATTGGTAGTAGTAGTGTCTATCTCTATCTCTAGAGGCCTTCCCTCATTCATCCTTTTCTCTTACAAGATAAACTACTCATACAAATGCATCTTGATGTTCCGTGGAACGCACAAGGATGTTTCCTTGGGGGTCTCTGCAGCACGGCGTGGCCATAGTTGCAAGTTGACGCCCCTTGAGATGCCGACGTTGAGGGGCACTCAGATTTCCTCCGATAAGCAGGTAAGATGAGTTTCATCACGTAGTAAATGCATTCTAAAGACTACTTCCGTGTCCATTTCCTAATTCTCCCCCTGCCCACTATTTCACAGGTTAGGCTCGGTGCGAGTGGAGATTGGCTTGCATATGTACGGGAGGGTACCAACATCAATTTGCACGACATTTACAACGGTGACACCATTCCCGTAGAACCTTTGTCCAACATTGGGATCAACCATGCAACGGGCCACCGCATGAATTGGTATGATGGAACCATGGTGAGATTGAATAAGATAGCACGAACCTTGCACATGGTGGTCAAAGGTGGACCATGCTGTCTGCGGCCAATTTGTTGTCGTACGAGTACGAAGACGCTGTGCTCCTTTCTAACCGTATCTTCGTGGTGACAAACCAGGGGACTTGTTTCGTATGGGACACATCCTATGATATACTCCCTCTCTCCCAGTTTATTTGTTTTGAATCTTTTTGTTTTATAAGTTTCAAATTCAAATTTAGAGATCCCCATCACATGTTGAGATTACAATGTCCATTAAATCACTGCGTGCAAAGTATAGTAAATAAACAAATCTCGAGTTTGGCACGAGTTCGTGCAGCGGTAGCACCAGCCTGGCGTAGGAGTTACATTTCCCTCTCAGGGCCCTCGGGACTGAGCTTGAGCGCCTTACTACACCTGCCTTTGAGTCAATAACATGTGGACCCGATAGGTGGCTGGTCCACATGTGATGCTCTCGAAGGGAGAGGGGCAGTGGGGCCGAGAGGGGTGAGCCGCAGGTCGGGGGACGTGTGGTGTCATGGGTTTGTGCGACGTTGTGGGAATCGCGTGTGGCTGTGGTAGAAACTTGATGCTCGCTGCATTTAATGTGCCCCACATGTCATGCACACAAAGGCAGAGGGGCGGTGCGACCAAGAGGGGTGAGGCGCACGTCGGGGACGTGGTGCCGTGTGTTGGAGCGGCGTCGTGGGAATCGCGAGTGGCAATGGATGAAACATGATGCTCGCCGTAGTTGAACTTCCATGGACAAGCTGTCATGTCTACGGACACATGCATTGCATACCGATCACTGGAAGGAGTCGTAGAGAAAGCTAGGCGGATAAATAGTTCCTTATAGTCAAGCGGACCCATGCTACTACTTGTTCCAAAGACATGCACACCATCGAAATAGTCCATCTATATCAATATACACCGAGAGGGAATAATTTTTTACAAGAGAGGAAATAGTTCATCCATCCATAATTCCCTGCTGCTGGTGCAGCCTTATCTTCTTCTTCTTCTTCTTCTTCTCCTTCTCTTCTTCTTCTTCTTCTTGTTCTCATTTTTTGTGGGAGACAGCTTCGCAACAAGCTCTTTGGACCTTGCAGCTATCTCGAAACTCACATGGGCATCGAGGGCAGCATATTTTGTCCGCTCGTACGTCAAGGGATAAATCTCCCATCCAAACGACCTTAATGCCACCGTCTCGTCACCCTTCTGAAGATTTGTACCGAGCACAAAATTTGCTACGTGGAATAGGGATGGGGTCTGTTTATCACAATCTTCTACAGGAATTTTGATTCTGGTTTGTAGGTCAGCGATGCTTTTGAAATCAAGGTTGTACGGCTCCAGCTTCTGTTTGTCCCCTTGGATGGCTGCCCCACAGAAGTATATGTCCTCCCGAGACAAGAAATCGTGAAGCTCACCTGGTATGGAGGGCGCGTGTATGATGTGGTACACCAAAACATCATCTTCGAGGCACAGCTGAAGGACGGCGGCGCGTTGGATCTTCCCAGTGGCACGCTCCGTATACTCTGCGTCGAGACCGATGACCCTCGTCTCTACCTTTTCGAGGGAGTTGGATACATTGTTGATCCACTTCTGAACAACCCTTGGGTGGACGGTGACGGTGGCAACTATGCTCAATGAGCCTTCGACGAGGACATGTTCGACGCTAAAAGCCTGCATCTCGGTCTCTTTCGCCATATGGAACTGCTGGAACGGAGGGCTATGGTTTGGAGAATTAGGATTAGATGGCTAGTATAACTGAAGTAGTAGATGATTTTTTAAAGAGGTTAAAACAATGTGAACGCAGTGGGGTTTGGATGCAAATGAAGACGAAGGGGAGGTGAAGAAGCCGAGGAAAATCGGTTCCCGATGGAGAAGTAAATGGGAGAAGTGGCGTGCAGGCAGTTGATTAGACGGCTAGGTAGACTAAACGAAAAGGCTATGCGGGTAGACTGAGGAGTCGTACCTGTAAGTGTACGTGCCCATCCTTCCTGATAGGTGGGACCTATGCAAACAGATAAAAAATGTGTTGTAGCTCGTTCAGATGGATATTGGTGTGTGCGTGGGAGAGACAACATTCTCTGGTTAAGGAATACACGGTTATCCTCATCAAAAAAGAAAAGGCCCATCTTCACGCTTCCGCATGCACGAGAATTTGTTTCTGCTCGCAATATGGATGATACCTGGAGGATGAAGTGAACAGGCATGGTAGCACGGGAGACCTATTTCCGCTATACAGTACTGGAGTACTCATGTTCGTACTAGTAGTAGTAGTAGTACAACTGTGGTCACTTGATGGTCAAAATACTATTCATCTGGTCCTCACAATGAAGTGACAACACCCTGCGCCTGACACTAGTCCAGGCGGCGTGTTTGTGTTACCAAAGTCAGCCTCACCCTGTGCACTATGCAGTTTGTCACCGCCGTTGTACATCACATCAGCATGCCTCACCTCGTCTCCCTCTCCCCTCCCATAGCACCGCTCCATCTCCATCTCCGTCTCCATCTCACTATGCCCCCGTGTACCGTCGCCCCGCTCGCCTCCCCCAGTACCACTATTCCCTCGCTAGCCGCTCCAGCACCGACATCCTTCTCCCCCGTAAATCAAGCCCCCCAAAACCCCCACCTTCCAAACTCCACCATGGCCGAACGCGAACCGCACAGCATCCATATGAGCCGCGATTGGAGCAATCTCCCCAGTAACATCCTCGACCTCTATTGTTCGTGTATGGATATGTTGAGTGCCCTGCGGCTGGCTGCATGCTCGAGGCACATGCACACGGCCATCATCGAAGCGAGGCCTAAGTTTTTCAAGACACCTTGCTTGCTACTATCTGGTCTTGCAA
Source organism: Triticum aestivum (assembly GCF_018294505.1). Classification (NCBI taxonomy): domain Eukaryota; kingdom Viridiplantae; phylum Streptophyta; class Magnoliopsida; order Poales; family Poaceae; genus Triticum; species Triticum aestivum. Next base: position 289,330,037 of record NC_057814.1, on the reverse strand, counting down.
GATTGCCTCACCATGATACGGAGGCGTACATGATGCCCCTCGACTTCAATCTGATCTCCATTAGCCGAAACTTCTTTGCAAGTATGTAGTGGGTCGCCGTACATCATTTCCCTCGACTTCGATCTGATCACCATCGCCCTAAACTTCTTGGCAGATATGTACTGGGTCGGCATGAACTCCCACTGGATGGCTGCCTTCAGAGAAGATGGTAAAAATTTGGTGCTCGTGAACTTCCAGACCTCCCATGAGATTATCCTTCCTCCGTTGGATTATATAGAGTTTTACCATCGCGGTCCAAGTCATCTAGATTACCACGTCAGTTGGACGGACCTTGTTTTGCAGAAGATTGTAATCTGCCAAGTGCCCACACGACATGCGAATTACACAGACTTCAAGCCAATTGCCTTGTTCGACCGTGGACTCGCCTATCTTTACCCGGTGCCTTCTTTAGCTGGAGATAACTCAGCTCGCAGTGGATCATCGACAAAACTGATACACACTTCTATGATGCTATTGAACAAAATGGCATCATCTACGCGATCGACAAAGCTGATGGCACCATATATTGCTGGGACGGCGCGTGTAAGTTGTTTCCGTCTCATGTTAATGATGACGCCATGGCACTGTTTGAACTTTTTGTGATGATTGGCATATCCCTGTTTGAGCAGAATTTGAGTAGAACTATGGCAATGCATTAGAGATGCCGTAAATCAGCTCTATTTGGAATGAGTTAATTCATGCGATCGTGACCATGTCATTACAACCAATTTGTACCCCTGAATAATCAAACGGTTAGGAATATATGGATATTCTCCTTATTTTACAGTAATCTATATACTACTACTAAATATGAGTGTGTATCAATGGCCATGTTAGTTTCCTCATTTTCATGATGTAGAAACATGCACCACACTGTTGGTTTCATCTAACCGTACATTAGGGAAGTAAATATGCATATGGAGAACTCTATATTTGGAAGTAGTGAAATCCTGTAATGCTTACCATGTGTACATACCAATATTCGCCCTTCAGCAATCAATGGCTAGAATAATATCCTCACAGGAATTTTACCCACAGAACACGAGTATATAAAAATGCATGGTCTGTCAGTTACCTTGAAGAATTTGTTTGTGAGGACAGAACATGATTACACAACATGCATGACATGGTAGTTTCCTGTGAAGAATCGATTGCGAGATAACATGAGTATAACCATGCATGGCACTTCTATATTTTCGAACCCAGTATACATTTCCCTGTATTTTCCTCCCAGTTCCAACAGGGACATATCAATGTTGTTTCTTGCATTATCCTACTCATACTCTGGACAATGCTGATCTTACATTAACAATGCCTGTCCTTTTTTATATGATGCAGTGTCCCTACAGTTACTACCCTTTGTAATCACACCACCTTTGCCAAAAACAGGGAAGCACAACTGGTTCCTCGCTTGACCAGACGACGGCAAAAGACTGATGATCATTCGGACACATGAGCCGGAAAATTTATATTGCAAAAACCACACTGTATACAAGCACCGTGAAATACGTGAGTATCCGGACAGTGGCTGTTATGTCTATGAGCAGGATACCAGCTTGTTGGGGCCTTCGGGATTTTTTAGTTGGAGGCGGGTAAACAGACTTGGTTCACACTCTCTGTTTCTCGGACTCAATTATCCGATTAACCAGGAGATCACCGTTGGCAAGGACCTTGATGGTAGAGAAGCTCTGTTTGCTATGGAAAACTGTGTCTACACGGCGAGCCCTAGGAGTCCGGGAGCAAACTCCCCTGATTGTCAATGATACAACCTGCAGCCAAAAGAAGGTGAGAATGACAAAGGCATCCGGATTAACTTTGATCCTTGGATGTCTCAACTACGATAGGCAGTGATGTGGTTCAAGCCTTCAGGTTGATAGGTAATTGGGCTATTGCGTCGAAAGGGTGGATTACTGGTGTCTCCGGATCATTGGTCGCTGAAGCGGGGCTGCAAATTATGATGGTGTTGGATCATCTCTTCGAATGACTTTGTTGTCTTTGCTGCTTGTTCTGGATGGGTAGTTCTTTCTTTTGTTATACATATTCCTTGTCATTTGGTCATCCTCGTCTATGTCACTCTTACTATGTAATAGTTTCTTCCGTTTAGAATGTCATTCTCGTCTGGATCACGAGAGTTTGAGCGCTGTTGTTTATGTTAGTAGTAGTCACTAGTCAGTGTTTGAATGTTGTATATATCGTTGTTTCGAACTGTTTATTGTCTCGAACTACTGGTGGGCTAAATGAGGGCATCACCATTCTCCAGTGTTCAAAGTGTATCTCCTTTTTTCAAGTTATATAATTTGAGCTCAGTGTCTTTTCAATGATGTACACTTGTTTGGGCCAGTGAGGTGTCGTTGAATATGAGCCGAGTAGTAACGCAATGCCAAATAGGTCAATTATGACTCTCAGGCCGGGCTCTCAAAAGATCCTAAAAAAAGGCCGGGCTCTCCAAAAAAGAAAGAATAAGGACTCTTAGGCCGACATGTGGGCGCCACCGGTGTTTTCGTGCACTTGCGCGCCGAGAGCATATTGGCGCGTGTTCAAAATTCATGCTACCTTTTCATCCCTAATCTCTCGCCCCTCCCCCACCTCTGGAATCTCGATTCCTACTCCAGTTCCCCCAAATCCCCCTCATGTACTCCCTGTACTCAAGCGCACTATCATGTCGCCGGTCAACGCGGATCTCCGAGCCAGAGATGCTGAGGTCCGTCCTGCCTTCGGTCACTGCGTGCTGTCGCTCAACAGTGGCATGGCGGCGCTTGACGACCAGTTTGCCGGCAAAGTGTTGATGGTAACCATCAACGGCGACCGGCGTCCTGTCTCGCCGGACGACCTTGTCAAAGCTCTTGGCATTCCGCACGGCATCCAAATAAGTGACTTGCTCGTCGAAGTCTGTTCGCCACCGGCTAATTTCTTCATTAGGTTCCGGACAACTTTCGACTGCAGTCGTGTGTTTGAATCTTCCCGGCGTTTGTTCTGCGATGGCGCGCTGGTGAGCTTTGATCAGTGGCACCCAAGATGGGGCTCGGTGCCCTCTGAGCTTGAGTTTTTAACAAATCTTACCTTCCACGGCATGCCTCGACGTGCTTGGAACAGCGAGTCCATTAATGAGCTTATCAACGACCTTGGAGGTGAGCTCGTAAGTATCTTTGTTCCTCCAGACAGCTGGGCTCTCACGGTTATGGCATGGATGAAGAAGCCGTCCACCATACCGAAGGTGATTGGTGTTGAGATACCGGTGCAGGAACCGGGGTTGTACTATTCATCGCCACCAAGGCCACCGGGGACCACGTTAGGGATGTACCTGTATCGAGTGTTCGTGCATGTCGAAGAAGTGGTCAATCCATCAATCAAAGTCCTGCCACCGCCGCTGGTGCCAGGGTCCGTCGACGACGTCCATTACAGGAGTCAACGTCAGACTTTCCCCGTGTTGCTCAGAACGATGGATGGCACAGGGCCTAATCCATCGCGCAGCGGAGGCCACTGCTTCTTTGGGAGAAGATGTAGGGCTGGCTGCCTGAATGTGCTCTAATTTGAGGTTACAACTGAATCTTGTCAGATACTAGTTGAATCCGAGCTATGGGTGTGAAGCATTGATGTGCCAGTACATTTGATTGTGACCTGTTCTAATTTTGTACCTGAACTTTTTTTAGAAAGGGTTGTACATCAACTTAATGTGCTAACAGAGCTTATTGTGTTGTCTGTCTGTTTTCTTTGCACAACATTCAAGATATTTCCCCGCCATTGATAAAGACGATGAACTATTATGTACGAGTTCGTTGGTTTCAACATAGCCCTACCCGTAGCGATCCACTGCTTCCATCCTGGTTGTGCCGCCTGCGTGAAATTTTTGTATGGAAGTTCAGTGTGCTATGATGTTCTATATGATTGTGTCAACTATATAAGTTTTTACTGAGCATCAGCAATGCATATCACTGAAAGATGTATTTACGAGCATCGACTAATGGGTATCTCTCTCTCTCTCTCTCGCTCTCTCTCTCACACACACACGCGCGCGCACACGCACACACACACGCACAAACGCACAAGTGGGACCCGTTGAATTATTTCTTTGCTCATGACAGATTTTAATTAGGTTCCACTGTAATGTAACTTTTTTCTTAAGTTATTAACTGAGCTCAGTGACTTCAAAAATTTGTACAGAAGCCTTGTTTGGGCCTTTCCGGCGTCGCTGAATCTGGGCTGACTAGCCATGTTAGGTTGTACTGTACTACACAGGCCTTTTTTTCAACATCAGCAATGCAACAGGACCGATAGTTGTACACAATATCCGGGTCAACTTGTTATTCTCTACCCGCTTGGCTGTAAACTTTCCTAGGAGGTATGCATTAGGCTTAATAAGAAAATGGACTTTAAGAAATAATAAATGGGATGTAATTATAATAACTGGGCAGTAACTATAAAAAATGCACCAAACGCGTAATTAGTTTAAAAATATATTATTTTTGGAATTTGAAAATTTTAATTTCATTACTTGTTGCGCGCGCAATATTTCGTTGGATTTTAACGTAATACAACTTTATTTTGAAATTATATTTAATCTGACTAGAAATTTCGGATACAAATATTTCGGAACCCATAAAAATGTGGGAATTTTTTTTGAATTCTATTTTGAGCGGTTGGTTGAAATTATTAATCGTTGTCCTTGCTAGAAAATGGGTTGTACTTTTAATAAACTGTAAATGGGCTGTAGTAAATTTCATTAGAATTAAAAAATGGGTTGTACATTCTTACAGATCGCAAATGGGCTATATGTTCTCTGCCACACACTTGTGGGCCTTCAAAGTTGACGCGTCCCCTAAAAAAACTAAGTTGATGCGTATGCAAGGCTTTGTCAACAACACATGGTTCCGACAGCTGTGGCCGTTGGATGTCCATCCAACGGATGTCGTGCTTCTTCTTCAATCTTGGATATTCTTGCTTCAGCCGCCCAAAAAATGATTCATCCCCCTGACATCTAGGGCGCACCGTTTCGGAGGCTGACCTGTGGGCCTACTAAGTTGACGCGTCCCAAGGGCTTTGTCAACTTAGTCAATATAAACGATTCTAGCTGAAGTGACCGTACGATGTCCATCCAACGGCCGTAGTGCTTCTTCAACCTCTAGTCTTCTTGCTCTAGCCGCCCAAAGCAGCGCCGGTCATGCCGCGTGCTCCTGCCTCCCATGGCCGGCTGTGATGCCGCGCAGGCCTCACTGCCCCTACTACTCCCACCGCTGGCCAGGCCATCCCTCTACTCACCCACACCCCCTGTTATTCTGCGGCAACGGCAGCCTCACACCGCAGCCAAACCAGTGAACCCTCGTACTCCTCTCCGCGCGGGCTTCCACTGCCGCGTCTTCCCCGGCTCCGCGTCGTCCCCTTCCTAGGCCTTGCTGTTGTCCACCGCCGTGGTGCTCTCGGCGCGGCGTGGTCAATGTGGTCAATGACCGACTTCCATCGGAAGAGTACTGTAGGTGGAGAGGCTGACAGCTGGGTCAACGGCAGCCGCAAGGAAGTGCCTCCTTATTACGTGCAAAATAATTATTCCTCCACGTGACAGCGGGGACCCACCGGACGAGCCACCGTATTTCGTGAAAAAAACATTTCCCCCTAACTGCTGGGACCCACCAGCTACATCTTCACGCGCAAGGAAGTGCGTCCGGGCAAAAAAAATGATTCGCCCCCCTGACTGCTGGGACCCACCTGCTACATCTTCGCACGCAAGGAAGTGCCTAACAGTCGGGACCCACCTGGTCGCGAACATGTACGTGCATACTGGTCGATGTAGAGGCACGCACGTGTCGTAGTAGAGGCGCGCACGTTGCATGTATACGTACGTACAGCGGCCAGGGTGCAAGAAAGTAGATACAACCACGTACGTACATACGGGTGGGGTCTTGAACGCCTACTCGCGCATATGTACGGCCAGGGCTCGTGTGCATGGCTGGGTCGGAACGTAGAAACAGCGTCGTCGTCGTGTTCATGGGGAGCCAACCGGCTGGGTCGGAACGGAATGCGTCATCGTGTTCATCGGGAGGGCTTGGATGGAACAGCCGATGGAAACGAGGCCTGGCGTACCGCAGAACGGAGGAAACGGCCTTGTGTTCGACCGGCCACATTCGAAATGGGATCCTGTTCATCGGGAGGGGTCTGGCGTACCGCAAAATGGAGGAAACGGACTTGTGTTGGAGCGCTATGGTCGAACTGGGGGTCCTGTTCATAGGGAGGGGTTTGGCGTACCGCAAAACGGAGGAAACGGACTTGTGTTGGAGCGCTACGATCGAAACGGGGGTCCTGTTCATCGGGAGGGGTGTGGTGTACCGCAAAACGGGACTCCAGGGGATACTGTTCTTCTCCACCGTCGACCTCCTCCAGCCTCCACGGGCTACTGTTCATCCACTGTTGACCTCCTCCAGCCTCCACCTGCGACTGTTCAACCACGGGCTCCTGTTCATCCAGCCTCCACCGCGCGCTACTCCACCGGCTACTGTTCAACCAGCCCTCTCCACGGGCTCCTGTTCAACCACCCCTCCACGGGCTACTGTTCATCCAGCCCTCCACCATCTACTATTCAACCAGCCCTCCATGGGGTCGTCCTGTTCATCCAGCCCTCCACGGGGTCCTATTCATCCAGCCCCAACCGGCTCGATCGATCGGGGTCCTGTTCATCCAGAGGCAACACCACGGGGTCCTGTTCATCCACCCCCACCGGGAACTGTTCATCCAAACCCCCCCAGCAACGCTCACTGTTCATCCAGAGGCAGCATCGATCGGCTTCACTTAGCAGCAGTAGCGAAGGAATCATTCGGGTTCAGTTAGAGCCCAACGCCTCGCTCGGGTTCAGTTAGAGCCCAACGCCTCGCACACACGCATACATGTACGAGAGAAACGCACATCGCTCGGCTCCGACCACCCCCCGTAACCGGGAACACCCCGATATTTTCATCGCCCTCGCTTCTACCACGGTTTTTCCATCATGGACGGCCCAAAGAATTTCATGCAGCTGCGTCTCCGGTCCGCCCAGAACAAAAAGCCCATTTTCTGTCATGATTTTTTGTCATAGAAGTAGGAGCCCACCACATCTATGATGATACCGGGTTTTGTCACAATTATCGTCATAGAAGTGTCATAAGTATGACAGAAAAAATTTGTTCGGCCCAAAATGTCATGGATATGTCTTTTTTTTGTAGTGCAAGCACGCAATTCTCCGGATTCAGCTTCAAGTTGATCTTACGCAGATTAGGAAACGTCTCTTCCAGATCCTGGATGAGGGTTGATCTGTCCTTGGTCTTGACCACAATATCATCCACAATGTTCCTGTGCAACTGTGACTCAAAACCAATCTGAACTATTATTGCAAAAGTGGACCCAGCACTCTTCAACCCGAAAGGCATGCGCACAAAGCAGTATGTGCTGCACGGGGTGATGAGTGAGGTCTTTTCTTCGTCTTCCTTGGACATAAAAATCTGTTGATATCCAGAGTATGCATCCAGAAAAGAGAGCAACTCACATCCTGAAGTGGAATCCACAATCTGGTTGATGCGCGGCAAGGGAAATGGGTCCTTCGGGCAGGCCTTGTTAAGATCTGTGAAATCTATACAAAGCCTCAGTTCTATCTTAGCCTTGCGTACAACCACTGGGTTTGCTAACCATGTTGGATGCAGTACTCCTCTGACCAAACCAGCTGCCTCAAGTTTCTTGATCTCTTCTGCAATGAATTGCTTCCACTCTAAAGCTTGCTTTCGGACCTTCTGCTTGACGGGCCGGGCATGTGGGCAGACAACAAGGTGGTTCTCGATTACCTCCCTGGGAACACCGGGGATATCAGATGGTTGCCAAGCAAACACATCGATATTCGCCCGCAAGAAGGAAAAGCGCGTGCTTTCCTATTTGTCATCGAGGGTGGCGCTGATGGTGAAAGTACCATCAACGCCAGCCAGCCCTGCCAGGACCTTCTTCACTTGGGGTGCGGCGACCTTGGATCTCTTACTATTGGAACTCTCTGGCAAGTCATCAACAGGCACAGCATACGCTTCCCGGATTCCTTGCCAGCGTCCCTGATATTCTTCTTCTTTCCTCTGTCCTCCTTGGCGGGAACTGCTGCTGCCGCTGACTCTGCCGCGACTGCGTCCCGGTACATCTTGTCCATGCGAATGATTGCGTCCTTCCTATTCATCATCAAGGGTGGAACTGATAGTAAAGGTACCATCAGCGCCAGCTGTCGGTGCAACAAACCCTGGGTCTGTTGCCCAGACTGTGCACAGGCATGGGAACGAAATTAGGGCACCAACCCAAGTCAGAGCACAAGAAGCCAAGATATTTGAACAACCAACATACAACTCAAGTGGACCAAGATCAAGCCAGAGAAGCAAGATACCACCAGGAGAGAAGCCTCCCTTGCCGGGCAGGTGAGCTCGGCGAGGGCGGGGTCACCCCCGGAAGAAAGCATCCAAGACGAGCCGGCGGGGCCTGCTGAGTAGGGTTATACGCCTCGCGGGAGTAGGGTTATACGCCTCACGGCGGCCCGAACCTAGGTAAAATCGTCTGTGTGATCGCTGCCATGCTGCCCCATGCTCTTCTGCTCTTTGTGCAACGTGACATCCCCCCTGCCGAACCAGCAAGGGGCCCTTGGTCCCATTGGTGGCCGTGGTTTCCCATGACATCATTAGGGCGCCAGGTAGGGGGATCATTTGCGCGAACCTGAAAGCGTGCATAGCGCGTCATCTTTATCGCCATCTTCGTCTTCGACAACGCCATCGACCATGGCGCCTAAGAAGAAATCTGGTACTTCGGCTCACCCATCCACCTCGAAGGCTCCGCCGCCCGCAACCACCAACGCTACGGGGGATACGGAGATGCCCGAGGACGTGGACACTGCTGGGGATGTGGTCGGAGTAGGCGGCACCGTGACCACTTCCCCCGCGGCCGAAGTAGGAGCGGGAGACGCCAGAGGAGAGCAGCATCAACGACACCCCGATGACCACGCTCCCCAAGGTATGGGTGAAGGGGTTACTCCGTTCACACCCCTTCCCCTCACTGACGGGCATAGCCGCAGCAATGGTGCTCGGTCTGGGGCGAATCGCTGCCCTCCGGCCACTCCCGCCACGGGAGTGACCGCAGCGCTTGCGCCTCCCCCGGGACGAGTCGGCCAAGTTGGCGCACCGGACGAAGCCGCTGGCCCTCAAACGCCTTCGCCACACCACCACGCCATCCAAGTGGCTGCACCGCAACAGCGGGGGCATAGTGCTGTCGCTGCTGGCGCCATCAGGAGTCGAGCAACGGCGCGATCTACATCGTCATCACCCATGCCGAGTACCGCTACAGAGGCCATGGCGCAGGCTCAGCTGCTGCTAAGGTTTCTGCCAGCGGCCGAGCAGATGGACGAACGGTGTGCCACCATCCAAAGTCTGCTCGGTTTTGCTAAGGCTAGGGGCTCGCAGTGAACTGGCCTGCCACGGCCTCCCCAAGCAACAACGACGGCTCGTGCTGCTGGTCGAACGGAAGTGGCCACCCCCACGGTGCAGTCCCCGCCACGGCAGCCCGCGCGAGCGCAGCAGAATCAAGAACCCGATGATGTCTTGATGGCCTCCTCTGACCCTCGAGCACATCCAGGCCGATGGGGAGCCCCAGAGGATAGGCGGAGGGGAGATGCGTGTGTCATCATTGATCAACGCCGCGACAACCAACGCTGGACCGAGGTGTGCGACGGCCCGGATGTCGACGAGCTTGCGCTCGGTATTGGCGGGTACCTACCTTTCGAGTTTGGGTGCCCTGCCTTTACTCATGAGCTGCGGCAAGTCCATTGGCTGTCCGTTCGCACATTCAAGCCAGAGATACCCGAGAAGTACGATGGGAGGTTGAACCCGGCAGAGTTTCTGAGCATCTACACCATCGCTGTTCAGGCTTCCGGGGGAAGAGATGGAAGGTGTTTTCCAACTACTTCCCTTTGGCTCTCAAATCCAATGTGAGGTCTTGGCTTATGCACCTGCCGGAGAACTCCATTTTGTCGTGGGCTGATCTGTGCCATGAGTTCATTGGCACCTTCACCGGTGGCCATCAAGAGCCAGGCAGGTGCAGCGAATTGCAGCTTCTCCAACAGAAAGAAGGGGAAACCCTCCGGAAGTATTTACAGAGATTCAGCAAGGTCCATAGGAACATCCCAAATATCCATCCAGCAGCGGTGATAGCTGCCTTCTAGTACAATGTGCGCAACCGTAGGATCTGTTCCAGGATGAACGTACGATTGCCCAAGACTATGAAGGAGCTGTACACCTTGGTGGATAAGTATGCACGGATGGAGGAGGGAAGGAAGCTTCTAGGAGAGGAGGATTGCACCAACGTCGATTCAGAGGATGATGATGAATCCACCAGTCAGAAGAAGAGCAAGAAGCACAGTAAGAAACGCAAGGATAAAGCAGTGATGTATGTTGAAGGATCGGGTACACCTAGTACCGGCAAGAAGGCTAAGGCTGAGGCTCCCGGCAAGGAAGCTGCTATGTGTGGTGACTGCGGGGAGGCCGTGACTGCTGAGAAGGCCGGGAAAGGTGATGGGTCGTACTGCAAGATTCATCGGACCAAAGGCCACGACTTTCAGGAGTGTTATAAGGTTGAGCAGCTTGTCAAGAGGTAGTGAGCAGAATATGAGAAGCGTGACAAGGAAAAGGGTCAGAATATCGCTGGCGGTAAGGGCCGAGGCGGTGAAGTAAATCGCCTCAGCCAACCCTTCCAGAACCAAGGAAAACCCGCCAGAGGTCGAGAGAAGGAAGCCTGTGATGATGAGAGTGATGGAGGGGATGAAGAGGAAACCAGTGAGCAGGAGTTTCAGAAGGCCACTGATGCCCTATGCATTTACGGGGGTGCGTCTCTGCAAACCTCTCACCGCCAACTCAAACAGTGGGCACGTGAGGTCAATGCCATGGAACCAGCGCTAGAGGCTCGGAAACCACTCAAATGGTCAGGCATGCCCATCATCTTTGACGAAGAGGATCATCCTGACCGTACCACTACGGTAGGGTGTTTTCCTTTGTTGGTCTGTCCAACGATCCGCAACCTCAAGGTCACAAAGATGTTGGTGGACGGTGGGGCCGAGTTGAATCTTATTTCCCCGGCAATCATCAGCAAACTTTAGATAGCAGAGGAAGAGTTAAAGGTCACCGGCACGTTTCAAGGAGTTAATCCCGGCAGGAGTCATCAGCAAACTTTAGATAGCAGAGGAAGATTTAAAGGTCACCGGCACGTTTCAAGGAGTTAATCCCGGCAGGAGTCATCCTAAGGGAAAGATCACGCTGTCGGTGACGTTTGGGGGAGAGCTGAACTATCAGACTAAGAAGATTGTCTTTGATGTGGTTGACTTCCCCCTGCCGTAAAATGGGATCCTTGGACGCCCAGCCTTGGCTAAATTCACGGCGGCATCCCACTATGCCTACAACACCTTGAAGATGCCTGGGACGATAGGAGTCATTTCCATCCCATCAGATGAGAAGGACGCAATCATTCGCATGGACAAGATGTACCGGGACGCAGTCGCGGCAGAGTCAGCGGCAGCAGCAGTTCCCGCCAAGGAGGACAGAGGAAAGAAGAAGAATATTAGGGACGCTGGCAAGGAATCCGGGAAGCGTATGCTGCGCCTATTGATGACTTGCCAGAGAGTTCCAACTGTAATAGATCCAAGGTCGCCGCACCCCAAGTGAAGAAGGTCCTGGCAGGGCTGGCTGGCGTTGATGGTACTTTCACCATCAGCGCCACCCTCAATGACAAATAGGAAAGCACGCGCTTTTCCTTCTTGCGGGCGAATATCGATGTGTTTGCTTGGCAACCATCTGATATCCCTGGTGTTCCTAGGGAGGTAATCGAGCACCACCTTGCTGTCTGCCCACATGCCCGACCTGTTAAGCAGAAGGTCCGGAAGCAGGCCTTGGAGAGGCAGCAGTTTATTACAGAGGAGATCAAGAAACTTGAAGTAGCTGGTTTGGTCAGAGCAGTACTACATCCAACATGGTTAGAAAATCCAGTGGTTGTTCGGAAGGCTAACGGGAAGTGGAGGCTTTGCATAGATCTCACAGATCTTAACAAGGCATGCCCGAATGACCCATTTCCCTTGCCGCGCATCGATCAGATTGTGGATTCCACTTCAGGATGCGATTTGCTTTCCTTCCTGGATGCATATTATGGATATCACCAAATCTTCATGTCTAAGGAAGACGAAGAGAAGACATCATTCATCACCCCATGTGGTACATACTGTTTTATCCGCATTGCATTCGGATTAATGAGTGTCGGGTCTACTTTTGCAAGGGCAGTCTAGATCGGTTTCGAACCACTGCTGCACAGAAACATTGAAGCTTATGTGGATACTATTGTGGTCAAAACCAAGGATGGTGACACTTCATGAAGGCCCAGGGCCCAAAGCCAGTTTAAGGCCAGTTCGAACGAAGTCCTGAAGAGGAGGCACTGATCTCGCTTGTCGCCGGTTTATGATGCTAGAAATATTTTTAACACCCCAGGAGCGGGGACTAGTAATCTGCCGGTGGTAAACCGGGCGGAGGCACCGGGGGCAGGGGCGCCGGTTCAGCCACGTTTGGTGGATCCGCCTCATCAGAACAAAATTGTGGCACCGCATGTCCCCAGGCCACCGGGTCATTATTCTAACCCGATGGACAACATTGTCGCTGCCGCTTCACGGCTGGCGGCCATCCCGATCGAAGGCGATTCTCTAGCGGCGGTCGAGACGCGTCGGGTTAAGGAGCTCAACAGGAGGCTTATTCATATAGTAGCGGTCGGATTCATTCCACTCCCCGTCCAAGACGGAGTTACAGCAGGCGTATGGATGAACCGGCAGTGTCAAGCAATGCGCGGAACCGTGATCCGCCCCGTGGCAATAACCCGGCGGGTGGTGCTGGTGATGCTCAAGAGGTGGTGGACCGGGCTCGGGCACGCAGAGAAGCCGAGTTAGCGGCGCAGCATGAAGCTCATCAGCTTACTCCGGTTCGTCCAACCACATCGGTGGAACCAGGAGTTACCTCTAGTTCTTTGGGAGTGCCATGTCTTGTCCCAGCATTGCGCAATGTGGGCCTGCCCAAGGATTTCAAGGGCCCGCGCAAGGTGCCGAATTACACCGCCGATTTATCCCCTGAAACATGGGTCGAAAGTTATGAGATGGCCATGGAGATGTTGGATGTGGCTGATGCGGCATGTGCGAAATTCTTCACCATGATCCTAGAAGGGGCAACCCGCACTTGGTTAAAGTTCTTACCGGCTAATTCTACCAGGTCATGGGCCGAGTTGAGAGCCCAGTTTATTCAGAATTTCAAGGATACATGCAAGCAGCCCATGTTAGTTGTGGACTTAGCTGCCTGTGTCCAGGAGGGAGGAGAGTCAACAACCCATTGGGTGCGCCGGGTTTCGGAGATTTTGCATTCATCAGATCGCATCAACGCTGACACCACAGTTTTAACATTGGAATGCAATTGCCGGTTTGAACCCCTGAAGTTGAAGTTGGGACGGCTCAAACGTCATTGTAATGACATGGGAACCCTCATGGCTGCACTGGTGAAGTATGCCGACTCTGATAGTACCGAGGATCCCGAGTCTGACGATGATAAGACATGGAAGGGAAAGAAGAGCGGCAACACCAAGGGGCAGCACCGCAACCCGGCGGGTCATGGAAACGGCGGCAAGCGTAAGGCGGACCATGGTTTAGAATTTGTGGCTAATACTAATACACACGACAAGGGCCAGCGGTGTAAGGGTAAACCGCCCCAGCGCGGTGGAAGGCCAAATCCTAATCTGGACCGTTTGTCTTATCTGTTGAACCAGCCCTGTCCAAAGCATGGGACGAAGGAGGAACCATCCACGCACCTCTGGAAAGATTGTTACATCATGCAAGAGTTCAAAAATTCTGATTCTTTCCGGTATGATCATGGACCAGGAGGCGGTTCGGGCCACGGGTCTCATGGGCCGGGTTATGGTGGAGGAAATTCCGGTTCAGGCTTCCACGGTAATCAGGGTGGACATAACAATCAAAGTAATCAGGGTAATCAAGGTTGCTATAATCGTCAGGGCAATCAGCAGCAGCAACAGTCAGGTTACCAGAGCAACCCGAAGCAGTTGAATAGCGGACAGTATCATGTCTTCACCACTAATTTGGACAAGCATGATCAGAAGCTTCATAAAAGGGTGGTGAATGTCGTTAAACCGGCGGTGCCCCGTTATTTGCGCTGGTCCGAGCAGCCGATTGTGTGGAGTAGAGAAGATCATCCACCCCGGGTTGACAATCTGGGTCATTTGGCTCTGGTGGTGGCACCTCAGGTGGGAGGTTATAAGTTCACTAAGGTACTCATGGATGGAGGGAGTAGTATCAATATCCTTTATTATGAAACTTTCCGTCGCATGGGGTTAACAGATAAAAATCTTAAACCGTCCAATACGGTGTTCCATGGTGTAGTGCCTGGTAAGTCGGCATATCCTGTTGGTAAGATAGCTCTAGAGGTGGCTTTTGGAGATGAGCATGACTCGAGATCAGAAACCTTGACCTTTGAAGTGGTGAAAATCAGCAGCCCGTATCATGCCCTATTTGGACGGCCATCTTATGCTAAGTTTATTGCACGGCCTTGTTATGTCTATCTGCAGCTCAAGATGCCGGGTCACAAGGGAACTATAACCGTGCATGGGAGCCGCATGATTCCTCTAGAGTGTGAAGAAGGTGATGCGGCTTATGCTGAGTCAGTTTGTGCAACAGAAGAGTTGAAGTTTTACAAGGACAATGTTGATCCGGCAGATATGACTTCGTTGAAGAAACCAACTATAGAGCATGATCCGACCCTGAAGTTTAAATCGGCTGATGAGACTAAGCTTGTTGACTTCGTGCCTGGTGATTCGTCCAAGCTGTTTAGCATCAGCGCTAACTTGGATCCAAAATAGGAAAGCGCGCTCATCGAGTTCATCCGTGAGAATCGGGACATCTTTGCATGGAATCCTTCAGACATGCCAGGTGTACCGAGAGAACTCGCTGAGCACACTCTCAATGTTGATCCCAAGTATAAACCGGTCAAGCAGTTTCTCCGCCGGTTCAATGAAGAAAGACGCAAAGCTATTGGAGAAGAAGTAGCCAGGCTCTTGGCGGCTGGATTTATTGTTGAAGTATTCCATCCTGAGTGGTTAGCTAATCCGGTGCTGGTCCTCAAGAAGAATGGTACTTGGCATATGTGTGTGGACTACACAGATCTCAACAAAGCTTGTCCAACAGATCCTTTTGCCCTTCCTCGTATTGATCAAATTATTGATGCTACAGCGGGTTGCGAGCGTTTAAGCTTTTTGGATGCATACTCTGGTTATCATCAGATCAAAATGGCAGTTAAGGACCAGGAGAAGACAGCCTTCATAACTACCTTTGGAGCCTTCTGCTATGTGTCCATGCCCTTTGGGCTCAAGAGTGCCCAGGCGACTTATCAATGGTGTGTGTGCAGAATTGTCTGCATAAACAGATCGGCCGGAATGTTCACGCCTATGTGGATGATATTGTGGTAAAATCAAGGAAGAAGGAGACATTGATTGATGACTTGAAGGAAACTTTTGATAACCTAAGGGTTTATAAAATGATGCTTAATCCAGCCAAGTGTGTCTTTGGTGTACCTGCAGGCAAGCTATTGGGCTTTTTGGTGTCTAACAGGGGCATTGAAGCTAATCCGGAAAAGATCAAGGCCATGACCTCCTTGGCTAAACCGAAATGTATCAATGATGTTCAACGCCTGGCAGGCCGGATTGCCGCGTTGAGCCGGTTTGTCAGTCGCCTTGGCGAGAAGGCCATCCCTTTATATCAGATGCTGAAGAAAACGGATAACTTCGTCTGGAGTGACGCCGCTAATGAAGCATTTGAGGACTTAAAGCGGCAGCTGGTTAATCCGCTGATTCTCGCTGCTCTAGTGGACAAAGAACCATTGTTGCTATATGTGGCAGCTAATGCTCGGGCTGTTAGTGTGGCTATTGTGGTGGAACGCAAGGAGGCAGGAAAGGCATATCCGGTTCAGCGGCCGGTTTACTATATCAGTGAGGTACTTATTGAGTCTAAGCACAGGTACCCGCATTGGCAAAAATTGGTGTATGGGGTTTTCATGGCAAGCCGGAAGCTTAAGCAGTATTTCCAAGGTCATCCCATCACGATGGTCAGCTCTGCTCCTTTGGGGGATATAATCCAGAACAGGGAGGCAACTAGTCGGATTGCTAAGTGGGCTATTGAGCTCGGGCCTCACGGGTTGAAATACATACCCCGAACGACGATCAAATCCCAGGCACTTGTGAATTTCATCAATGATTGGACAGAATTACAAGCGCCAGAGGAGAAGCCGGATCACACTTATTGGACTATTCATTTTGATGGGTCCAGGCAATTGGAGGGCTTGGGGGCTGGAATCGTATTAACTTCCCCACGAGGTGATAAGTTTTGTTATGTTCTCCGTTTAATGTTCCCTTGCACTAACAATGCAGCTGAATATGAGGCTTTACTCCATGGTCTTTGGATGGCTAAGGAGATGAACCTCAGCCGAGTTAAGTGCTTCGGTGACTCGGATCTGGTGGCTCAACAAGTGTCCGACACTTGGGATTCTAATGGCAGCATATCGTCGTGAGGTGGATATTGTTGCAGGTCACTTTAAAGGTTATCAGGTGGATCATGTGGACCGGCGGAAGAACGAAGCGGCGGACGCTTTAAGCCGCCTGGGTTCCCAACGTAAACCGGTTCCACCTAATGTCTTCCTGGATGTTTTGCATAATCCGTCCGTCAAGCTCCCTGGTGAAGAGGATTTGGATGTTCCTAATCTGGAGGCTCAGTTGGTGGCGGCTCTTCATGTTATCCCGGATTGGACGGTTCCATATCCGGCGTATATGAACCGGGGCGAGTTACCAGAGGATGAAACCTTGGCCAGGCAGATAACCCGGCGGTCCAATTCCATGACTATTATCAATGGAGAGTTACATCATTGCAGTGTGACAGGGGCGTTTCAGCGCTATGTGTCTCCTAAGGAAGGCCGTGAACTTTTGCGTGAGATCCACGAAGGAGATTGTGGTCACCACGTCGGTTCAAAATCTTTGGTGGCCAAGGCGTTTCGTCACGGTTTCTATTGGTTAACAACTCATGGTGATGCCGAGGACTTGGTCAAAAGATGTGATGGCTGTCAGAAATTCTCAAGGCGTGCTCATGTACCGGCTCAAGAATTGAGGATGATTCCAATCACCTGGCCGTTTGCAACTTGGGGGCTGGATATGGTTTGGCCTTTCAAGAGGTCCAAGGACAAGAAGACCCACCTTTTGGTGGCGGTTGATAAGTTCACGGAGTGGGTGGAGGCAGAGCCAGTTAGGTGACGCAGCCACGGCCGTTCAATTCATCAAAAAGGTGATCTTCCGGTTTGGCTTTCCACACAGCATTATAACAGACAATGGTACCAATCTGTCAAAGGGTGCCATGAAGGAGTTCTGTCAACATGAGCACATCCGGCTTGACGTGTCATCAGTGGCTCACCCCCAGTCCAATGGTCAAGCGGAGAGGGCCAATCAAGAGATCTTGAGAGGCATCAAACCCCGTCTTATGGTTCCTTTGCAACGGACGCCGGGTTGTTGGGTTGAGGAGCTACCTTCAGTGTTATGGAGCATCAATACCACACCCAACAGATCGACGGGATACACACCATTCTTCATGGTTTATGGAGCGGAAGCGGTTCTTCCTAGTGACATCCGTCATGACTCACCTCGTGTAGCGGCATACATTGAAGCTGACAATGAGAAAGCACGGCAGGAAGCTCTTGACCTGTTAGATGAGGAGTGTGACATGGCGGCAGCCCGTTCGGCGATTTATCAGCAAGATCTGCGTCGTTATCATAGCCGCCAGGTTAGAACCAGAACCTTTCAGGAAGGAGATTTGGTGCTTCGACTCATCCAGGATCAGACGGATATGCACAAGCTATCCCCCCCCCTTGGGAAGGACCTTTTGTGGTCAGCAAGAATCTGCACAACGGGTCATACTACCTAATCGATGTTCGAGAGCGCAAAGACTCACGTAAATCGGAGGAGGAGACCAACCGGCCGTGGAATATTGCTCATCTTCGGCCCTACTATACTTGAGCTACAGGCTCTGCTTATGTACATATTATGACATTGTATATATTATGATCAATATAATAAACCGGAACCTCAGCTAAAGCGGGGTATCTGTTGTTTTCTTACATCATGTGTGGTTACATGGAGCTTACAAAGCGGCGTCCAATTTACCCCTTGATTTAGCTTCTTAAAGCTTGATATTAGATCACTTGGGTGCTTGGTCGAACCCGAACCATAGCTACACCTCTTGATCGGCGCAATGCCACAACATCACTTGGGGGCTTGGTCGTATCCAAACCATAGCTACACCTCTTGATCGGCGCAATGCCACAGCATCACTTGGGGGCTTGGTCGTATCCGAACCATAGCTACACCTCTTGATCGGCGCAATGCCACAGCATCACTTGGGGGCTTGGTTGTATCCGAACCATAGCTACACCTCTTGATCGGCGTAATGCCACAGCATCACTTGGGGCCTTGGTCGAACCCGAACCATAGCTACACCTCTTGATCAGCGTAATGCCACAGCATCACTTGGGGGCTTGGTCGAACCCGAACCATAGCTACACCTCTTGATCGGCGTAATGCCACAGCATCACTTGGGGGCTTGGTCGAACCCGAACCATAGCTACACCTCTAGATCAAATTTGGGGCCTGGCAGCCCGTGAAAAGCCTCGACTACAACGGTTTTTATTTTGCCTTTTGCTGAGTTTTCTTTGTTTTAATCAGATTTGTGATGTTTTTAAACCGGTGTTTATCAGCCCAGTTAGGCTATCAACTACAAGTTGACAGTATACAATTGAATCATAATCCGGAGACTATCAGCCTGGTCTGGTTTTGACTCAAAGTCACTAGTATGGAATAAACTGGAGTTTGTCACAGCCCGGATCGGTTTTCTGATAAACCGGCATCATATAACAAGAGTTATTTCTACTCCGGATTAGGGTTATTACCCTCATTACAAAGTTGGTCAGCTAACACTATGCCTAAAGGTCACAGGTACCATATATTTCCATATTTGGTTATCTTTTGCCTTGGTTATAAACGTTGGTCATATATATATTTGGGTATCATGACCCACCCGGTGGTAAACCGCCAGGGCGCTTTAAGCTTCTTATCTGTAGGAACAACTTGAATAAATAGCTATGGATTATGAGCATCATATCTTAAGCATGGCGGATTAACACGCATCAGTTGCGGAAAAATATGCGCGGAGCCATAACAGACCAAGTGTTTTAACTAGCCTATTACAAGGCGTTTCAGTGCCCAAAGGGATAATTGTTTCTCAATAAGTATTACAGCATGTGGAAGACTAAAGCGGCCCCCGGATTATGATTGCTTATCAGCTTGACCTGACGGCTGCGGATCATCTTGCACCGGTTCATCTTCGTCCCTACCCAGCGGCTGGAAGTCAATAGTTGTCCAGTCGATCCCAGTTAAAGCTTGGAACACAGCTTCGTCACTTATAAGGGTGGACGGTTCAATATCAGGGGCACAAGTGTGCTTACGGATTGGAGGGATCAGGTTTTGAGCCTCAGGAGTTGGTGCAGCAACCCGCTTGTTATTGGTATCATAACTCGCCTAGTAAAATGAAAGATCAGCCTCTTCAGCAAGTTGACAAGCCAGTGGGCGTACTTCCCGGTTTATGGCGCGGAGATCTTCAGTGCAAAATTCTGATCAGTCTTCTTTTAAGCTTGGGTAGCCTTTAGCCACGTCCGTCGGATCAAGATCAGGCACCCATGCTTTTGCCCGGGTCAATGCGGTCAGAGCGCCAGCCCTTGCAGCAGACCTCTTTAGCTCTTCTACCCGGGCAGGCAGCATAGATAGCCTGTCTAAGGTATCCTTGATTAACGTCGGGGGCGGCTTATTGTGAGAAGCGGTGCAGATAATTCGTTGTGCGCCGGTATACAGTTGTTCTATCAGTGTGTAGGCAGCCTTCAGCTTCTTCTGAACATCAGAGCCCAGATGACTAATGCGAGTTCCTACATCATTACAAACATCAGCAAATCGGCAACGCATGGGAAGATATGTTGAAAGTATAAAGTAAGGATGCTTACCAAACACAGCAGCAGTCATGGCATGTATCTACCGCTTTACACCAGTCAGCTCGTCTACCACCGGTTTGAGAGCTGCTTTAGCGTCTTCAGCTCTTTTCCGCAAAGCGGATTTCTCTGTGTTCCAATCCGCCCGGTCCTTGGCGAAGCTCTCCTTTAGCTTTTCCATAGCGGCTAAGGCGCTAGTCAGCTCATCTTTTGCTTTGGAAGTTTCGGCCTGTTGGGACTTGATGTTCTCTTGCAGATCAGCGGTTTGGCTTTCCTTCTTGCTCAGTTTAGCCTATAAAGAGACAGATACATAATGAGTTGACAGTACATATTTGAAGTACCAAGCACATAACAAGTTATGCCCTTGATACTTGGGGGCTAATGCATATTTGCTCCTTAACAGAAATTTCTATAAGTCCCAAGCACAATACAAGTATTAATCTTGGCACTTGGGGGCTAATGGGTGTTTTCTCAACAACTGTTGGTATAGGAATTCTTATACAGTCTCGGTTCATCTTTATAAAGTTAAACCGGCCCTTGGGGGCTATACCAATGAAAGAGCAGTATGGCAAATTTTAAGGAACCGGTTCATCATAAAGAAGTAATCTGGTCCCTGGAGGCTAAATATGCAAAGTCAAGTTATGTCAAAGTCCCGGTTTAGATTGGTATCATAAACCGTCACTTGGGGGCTACTAGGAGTTGATAAACTACAATTGGACAAAAGAGAAAAATAGTAGTTACCTCATATCGCTCCTTCATCAGGTTTACCAAACTAGCTTCATAGTCACGGCTGGTATACAGACGTTCAAGAAGCCAGAGTGAATGTCGTAAGCATTGAGATGGGCGTAGCTTGATAAATCAGCATTCCATTTGCCTTTGCCGATAGCAGAGAGCTCGTCCTTGGCAGTATGCTTTGACAAAGCGACAGGGTTGCCAGGAGTGGTGTGGCCAGTGCCAGTAATCATAATGTCATCATCTTGATCATCAGGAGCCTCGCTGGAGTTGGCAGTTTGTCAGTATCCTTAACTGGACTGGCCGGTTTGTCATCAGTTCGGACAGGGCTGGTTGGCCGGTTTGCATGGCTTGTAGTGTCAACTTGCACTTGTTCGGCAAGGAAGTCATGGTCTTGAGGCGGCGGATCGTTAAGCATGTCGTCAGCGTCAGTTTCTTCCGGATCTGGAGTTGCTTCTGGTTCAGCAGCTACATTATCATCAGCCGGTTTGCTTAACCGAGCCTTCTTGCTGGGTCTTCGCTTGGCGCTGAGAAAAGATAGACATAAGGATCTGTACAGTATGTAAATATAACACATCAAGAATAAAGACACGTGCATAGCTCACCCAGGAACTGTTTTGAGGGGTGGAAGCTGCGTGGCCGATGAATTGCCAGAGGATGAGTGAGAAGTACCCTAATAATTTGAATCAGACGGGTTAAGAGGCTGGCGGAAACAACCTGCTTTTGGGCATGAAGTATCAATGGGATAAGAGACCTCTGATCGGCGTTTCCGAACCGGACTATTCGGTGAACCGGCGGAGGTAACTACCTGGCCACTGTGCCAGGTTGTACGGCGAGCTTCGTGCTGCTCCGTCTTCAAAAGAAAGTTTGGGTCCAAGTAAGCAAGAGGGTGAGAAAATTTTACTTTCCACTTTGCTTGACGGACTTTGATGTTGGCAGAGGATCTGAATCGGAGGAAAGAATGGTTACCTCTACGTCCTCAGCATGACTGTCTTCAGCGTCGTCCTGATAATAATCATTGTCAATGAGATGTACGAAAAATGAACCAAGAGAGTCAAGTTCTACCTCTGGTTCCGGGTTACCCACATTGTCATCAGCTGGTGGATCGGAGGATGCAGTGGTCCTTCTCTTGGCAGGTTTTTTAACAACCTTGGTCTTTGGACGAACTGGCTTGACCGATTTATCTTGCGGCTTCGCCGGTTTGTCTTGGGATGGTTTCTTGTTCCAGAACGGATCATCACCCTGTCAGAAAATAATCACACTTTCAGAGAATATTTGGATAGAAGCAACTTCAGATAAAAAGATTATATGATTCTTACAGCTGATGGTTTGTTGAAGGTGCAGAAAGGTAGTAGTCCGGTTTGGGCACAGACAGCCTCCGGTTCGTTCAGTATCTTTTTTACAGCCTCAGTGACTTCTGCATCTGTAAGCTGAATGTCACGCTGAGCATCCTTCAAACTCCTCGTATACTCACACATCAATCCGGAATTGGTTATTTGGAAACCGGAGTCTGACAATGGAAATAGTACAATGATGAAAGCATTGGCGGTTCAACAGGGGACTAATGGTATCTACTAGGTCATCATTTTGTATATGAAGTTAAACCGCCCAATCTGGTATTAAAGATGTATAAGTGAAGGGAAACACAGGTTTCACAAGTTGGCATTATAATTTTGGATCTACCGCATGTCAGAAAATGAAAATATATTCAGACCTAAATATTGGTACCCAAGCAGTTGATGAAGGTTCAGATGGGATTTTCTACTTAAACAAGATGTATGGATGGAAAAGAAGGGCTACGGCTATCGCCGTACAAGATAAATATCAAGGTTTGAATCAAAGAGCTATTGCACAATGACGAATGCCGAGGAACACGGACGAACACCGACGAACACCGACGAACACCGATGAGCACTGAAACCCTAATGACAGATCTATGGCGGAAGGAAAGAAGGCTTACCGATGCTGATGGAAGAGCGGAGAGGCGCCGCGGTTCTCTGGTGCGTTCAGGGTGATGCAGCGGCCGGAGTTGAGGCAGAAGCAAAGGTCGACGGTGGCGGCGGAGCTGCATAGGTCGGGCAGCGCAAGGAAGAGGACGAGGTGAAGAGATACGGGGGGGTTGAATGGAAAGACCCCGTGGCCCTATTTATAAGGGTAGAAAGATAACCGTCAGGCGCGAAAATCAAGGAGCCTAAATTTTGGATATGAGGCGGAGCTGTCACCTCGATTGTCGGAGGCTCGTTAATGACAGGTGACGTCACGGCGGTTAACCATGATCCTAGAAGATGATGTCACAGCAGTTTACAAGATTGTGTGAAGATGTTGAAGAAGAAATTTTCTTAAGTATTGAGGATTGACATGAACCAGTTGAAATCAATCTGGGGCCTAATGTTGGGGATATTACCACTGGGCGTAAACCGGCCAGGAGAGGCCGGGTTAACCCCATAAGTAGTTCATCTGTATCTAAAGTCCATAAAGACAGACGGTGATGCTTCATGAAGGCCCAGGGCCCAAAGCCGGTTTAAGGCCTGTAGACATAAACCGGTATTGACATGTAACTTGTGTTGTAAGATAGAAGTAGCAGAGACCAAGCCGGACACGATTATGAGCCGGCCTCGGGATTTTGTAAACCGGCGGGCGTCAACCCATGTATATAAGGGGACGACCCGGCGGCAGTTCAGGGACAACAGACAACAACTCGAGACTCAGGCAAAGCGTATTCGCTCCCTGGTCATCGAGACCCCATCAATTCCATCACAACAAGACGTAGGCTTTTACCTTCATCGTAAGGGGCCGAACTAGTATAAAATTCCCTTGCATCCCTTATCCGCTTTAACCCCTTTAAGCTAACCCGTAGCGATGGCTCCATGACTAAGTCCTTTCTCTAGGACATCTGCCGTGACAAAACCACGACACAGTTATCCCCACGGAACTCATTTATGGGTCGCCTTGAGTGCTTGCCTACGATGAAGTAGCACAAGATCAGCACCGGCGTGACGACGCTGTGCTACTCGAGGAGAACCGTCTCCGGGCTCCTACGCGTGTTGCACGCTATCAGGAGGCCCTGCGTCGCTACCATAGCCGCAGGGTTCATGCCCGGTGTTTTGAGGAAGGCGACCTTGTCCTTAGGTGCGTTCAGTCCACCAAGGGTACAAACAAGTTGACGTCGAAGTGGGAAGGCCCTTACCGGGTAGTACGAGTCACCTGACCTGGCGCTGTCCGTATGGAGAACGGAGATCGCATTTAGTTACAAAACTCATGGAATATTGAGCATCTTCACAAGTTCTACCCGTAAGGCACGGCTGTCGGGCGTTGCCCGGCAGCCACCCTTTTGTACAGGCCTTGCCTCAATTCCATGTAACCCCTTGTACAAAGCCAGATGATGACCCTGAGCAACAGAGAAATAAACGAAGCGTTGGGGGGCCCCTGACCAAGTTGCATGCATGCATGAGCATTCCAAGAGCATTGCATAAGCATTTCATAAGCATCTGCATATGCATATAGATAGGATCACATCTTGCATCATTCCCATCTGCATGAAGCTACAGATTCCTGCTGTGAAGTTGGCCTCCACAAGGAGTTGGGAAGATGGACCAATACTGCGATCCCCGGCAAGCCAAACAGATATGTTCTATCTCTTGTCCATGAGTGTTCTGTAAGCTAGGGATTGGGCATAAGAAAACCTCGCCACTCTTTTTAAACTTAGGTGCTCCCATCCTTGATTCGAACGTTGCTTCGGTCAACATGGTCGCAGTGGCCTTTGATAAAAGGAAGTTGGCGGGGGGTTGGTCCCTTTGTTTTTTGGCCAGTAGGCTCAGTTCTCTAGCAAAGAAAAGGGTACCGGCAGGATAGCCTGCTGGGGAAGACTCGTTTACCTAAACTAAAGAGGCACCCCACCTCTGCATGGACATATACATGCGCGAGTTCCCGGCAAGGTTCATCTTTTTCATTAATATGCTGATAATACAAGTACAAGCATTACAGAATACTAACATGGACTCGAGAGATTAAATTATTTGAATTAAAATTTGGCAAGTGCCAGAAAATTTAAGATTGAAAAAAGATAAGTGCCCCGTAATGCCCTTTCTTATCCTCTCCTCCTAGGCACGGCCGTCGAAGGCGAGGAGGGCAAAAGGAGTGCCTGGGCAGGAGCCCAGCCCGCTCCCATCGGGCTCCAGGAGAGGTAGCCTGACGGGAGCGGGAGAGCACCGGGGTACACGTCGATGGAGAGCATGGAGGAGGCGACCCATTGACCACCACCACCAGGGCCAGGAGGGCGCGGAAGGCCTAACAGAGTTGCAGCCCGAGAGGAAGCATGGCGGTGTCCAGCTGGAAGACTGCTGGAGGAAGCAAGGAAGCACCATCCCCACCTCTGAATCCAACTCCCCGGCAAATCGCAATGCCAGGAAGGAGAGGCAGATGCAGATGATGGTGCTGCCGCCTGATGAAGATGGTGCAGGCGACACTCAGCCGGAGTCAGAGTCATCGCCCACCCGGGCGCTGCTGTCGTCATTGTTGGTGTAAAAACCGGCGGATCTCGGGTAGGGGGTCCTGAACTGTGCGTCTAAGGTCGATGGAAACAGGAGACGGGGAACACGATGTTTACCCAGGTTCGGGCCCTTTTGATGAGGTAATACCCTACTTCTTGCTTGATTGATCTTGATGAATATAAAGATTACAAGAGTTTATCTACCACGAGATCGTAATGGCTAAACCCTAGAAGTCTAGCCTGTCTGATTATGATTGCCTCTACGGACTAAACCCTCCAGTTTATATAGAAACTAGAGGGCCTAGGGTTTGTACAGAGTTGGTTTACAGAGGAAGGAATCTTCATATCCGGACGCCAAGCTTGCCATCCACGCAAAGGAGAGTCCCATCCGGACACGGGAGGAAGTCTTCTATCTTGTATCTCCATGGCCCATCAGTCCGGCCCACGTCACATAGGCCGGACGCCCGAGGACCCCTTAGTCCAGGACTCCCTCAGTAGCCCCTGAACCAGGCTTCAATGACGATGTGTCCAGCGCGCAGATTGTCCTCGGCATTGCAAGGCGGGTTCCTCCTCCGAATACTTCAAAGTAGTCCTCGAACACAGAAAATGTGTCCGGCTCTGCAAAACAAGCTCCACATACAGCCGCAAAGAGTTTAATATCAACAAGTCCCATCTACTGACATCTTTCGTAGTGAGACGCCACGTCCCTGCACGGTCATTATTTTGAACCGTTTTTAGCCTCTCGCTCCATGTTTCGAGATGCGATTTCCATTGGCACGTCTTGTCGAAGCAGAGATCGTGTCCCCTTATCACGGGATTCTTATCAATACGGGCGTGGGTAATCCCACCGTGCCGTCCGCACGACCCTTGGGGAATAGGCGAGTTTTAAGGCGAGTGGGGAGGCGCTTGATATTCGCTGCCTTTATAAAGAGATAAGGATTCACCCTTTCACCCACGCCCTCTTTCTCTCTGCCCACCCGTTCTCGAGCCCCAACACCCAAGCCTCCATCCTTTCTACCCCAAAAAGCACTCCAACCATGTACGAATCTGGAGCACAGGGCAAGTGGATGGCCTACTCCGTCATGAAGAAGGACATCACGAAGCTCCGACATCGCCCACCGGCTTCCGACCAAGGGACAGATCGTCCCCGCCCCGAAGCCCCAGGAGAGGGTGGTGTTCATCCCCCCACTTCGTCCGTGGATTGAGATTTCTCCTTCACCCGTTCGTCCGCGGACACATGTTCTACTATGGGCTGGATTTCCATGATCTGGCCCCAAACTCCTTCCTCAAAATCTCGGCATTCATTGTCGTGTGCGAGGCCTTCCTCCGCATCCAACCCCACTTTGGATTGTGGCTAAAGACATTCAATGTGAAGCAGAAGGTGGTGGGTGGGCAACACGTAGAGTGCAGAGGCGCTATGGTGAGCAAGAAGTCCAGTGTCACATGGCCCAAAGGCACCTATGTGGAGACTGTCAAAGGGTGGCAGCATCAGTGGTTCTACATCACAGAGCCCCGCGACACCACCTGGGCCACGGCTCCCGAATTCAAGTCTGGGGCCCAATGCCGCTTACCTCCTTGCTAGAGAAGGGCCTAGACTGGGCCTCGTCGAACGAGCTGACGACGCTGCAGACGCGCATCAAGAGTATGGTGGACAAGAACATCAAGCTTGTCAATGTGATCCAGGTGATGCTTTTTCGCCGGATCCTTCCTTGCCAAAGTCGGACTTGCAATCTGTGGGAGTTCGATCTGGCCAAGCACCAGACCTTGCAACAGTTCTTCGGCACTACGCACGAAGGCATCTGGAAGGTGCTTTTTAAGGCCAATGAGACATGGCCGAAGACGACCGAGGACCGTGGGTACAACCTGACCCATCCCGCCAGTCCGGTAAGTTTTTCATATTTCAAGGTGCATCCTTCACCTGTTCATTCAAGGAAGATGTCTAAGCTTCCCTATCTGTCTTTTCAGGGCTGTACGACAAAGGCGGAGCTGATCTAGTGTCCGGCTCCGCTGGCCGAAAACCCAGCAATCCCACTTGTGACGAAGATGCTGGTTCCGGCGCCCTACCAGGCGCCGGAGAAGAAGGCCAAGAAGAAGGCCAAGGAGACTAGAAGTGGCCTCCGCTATAAAGGCACTTCAGACGTGACGTCCGAAGACGCCGAAACTGACTCCTCCCCTGCCATCGAGGACGAGGAGGAGGAGGAAAGCAACTCTCTCCCCGAGGGAGGGAGGAAGAAAAGGACGGCCTCCACGAATCTGGAGGCAGAGGCGTCCAAGAAGGGGAAGATCTCCCTCGCGGACAACTCCGCATTGGACACTGACAACAGCTCCGAGTGGCGCCACAGGGAGAAGCCCCTGGCCGAATCGTAAGTACACAAAGGCACTTATTCACACATATATCCAACTTCTTTACTTCATGGTTTTAACATGTCGAATCATGCACTGCAGTCCGGCCCACGCCCGCCCCCAGCGATCCTCATCTTCGGGGAATTCGCTGGATCCAAATGTGATGGATAGCGGGTCACTTCCTACGGCCTCCTCTCCCAAGGACATGGACGATGCCGAAGTGTTGTCCTGAAGGACGTCCCCAGGCCAGGGAGAGATACAGGAGGCCATAAGGGTGGCGCCAGAGGGTGATACCTTGGCCGCCGGACACATGGGGGAGCAAATCCCCCCAGAGACTAGCGATGGGGGCCATATCAAATTTGGCCCCCAGCCGAATACTATTCCGGAGGCCCATACGGCTCCGGAATCAGGTAAGCAGCTTCCTTCGAAAGAAGGAGGTGCACCTATTCCTCCAGTGACCTCTGTCCATCCAGAGGCACCGGATACTCTACTGGAAGCACTGCAAAGTGCTTCCATTGTTGAGGAACAACGTATCCTAATGGGTACGGTGGTTGAGAGGGTTCAGACCGTTAAGAGCGGACTGACCGAAGCCTGCACCAGCCTTCTAACAGGCTTTGAGGTATGCGACGTAATTATGCAAAAAGAATGTCATAATATAGACAGTTGCCCCTGAGACTCTGTCCGGTGTTCGAAAAGAAAAGCCGGACAGAGGATCAAATAATTTTCGCAGGAGACTAACCATACATGTCGATGTGAATAAGCAGGCCTTGATGCTGGCTGCGACCTCCCACTCTGCCGAATTCTCCAAACTGAAGCAGAATCAAGAGCGGGCCGAGGAAGAGCTCGGCCGTGTGAAAAAACAACTAGAGGACAAGAAAGGTATGCAATGCCCTATTCAGATCTAGAAAGATATTAATTGCTTGTGTTGATCATGTTATCATGATATTTTGTAGGAGCTGCAACCAAGGTGGAGTCCCTCAAGAACACGCTGGCCGAGGCCCAGAAGAGAGCGGCGAAGGAACAAGCCGCCCATGAAAAACACGAGGCAAGGGTCGGGGAGGTCCAGCAGGAGCTCCAGGATGCCGTAAAGAAATGCGATTCCTTGGAGCGCAAGTTTGCGGACCAAGAGTCCGAACTTGCTAAGGCCCGCCAAAGCGCACAAGAGGCCCGGGTTAATGCCCAGGGTGCCCTCTAGGAAATCAAGGAGGCCGGGAAAATCGCGGCGGGTAAGGCCTTTATTATGCAGAGAAAATTTGTGAAGAAAAGGTACCTCTTACTGACCCGGATTTGGAGTTCTCCAGGAGCATTTGCGGATCTGTCGCGTAGTGTTGCTGATGCTGCGGAGTTCTTCCGAGCCGAAGAGGGGAGCTCAACGGAGAAGCTGTTCTGGTCGCAATACCTTGCGCCAGAGCATCCGGTGCCCTTTAGCGATCAGCTGAAGCAGCTGACCGAACTGCATAGGGTAGCCGAATTGGCCATGAAGGATTTGATAATCCATCTATGTCCTACCAAAGCCATACCCAGCAGCTACTTCGGGCTCGTGAAGCGGCTAGTCAATGCCTACCCTCGGCTTGATGCCATCAAGTAGTCGGTCTGCATCGAAGGTGCACGGATGGCCTTCACCCGTGTCAAGGTGCAGTGGGCGAAGATGAATGTCGTCAAGCTCGCGACCGAGGGACCGCCCGCGGGCAAGGAGCACCGTACGCCCGAGCGGTATTTTGATGATGTCCTGGAGGGATCCCGCATTATAGAGGGCCAGTGCGCAAAAGACATTATCTTTGAATGAATACATTCATGTTATCCCATCCTGTATTATGAAACAGAGCTGATATGTAATATAATGGTTGTTGTTTATTAAAATTTCGCCTCCTGTGCGGCCATTTTATCAAATCTGAGAGTTGGCCAGTCGTCGGCTTCAGTCCCCATGTAGGTAGTACGGGGGTGTACGGGTTGGAACCTAAACACTCTTGATCCAAGAGTTTGGTCCTTGAAGGAGGTGTTTAGCGCAGCGAACCAGGTGTCAGGACCCCAATTCCAAGTCACATCGATCTAGCCGGTAACACCTCATATCACTTTGCGGTCTCACGCACGGTATTCCAACGGGTGTCGCCTTACCATGGCCCGGGACCGTTTGCGCCTTTTGGCTCACGTATATGATAGTGTCGCTAGCATCCATATGACAGAGAACCCAGGCTGACCTGACTAGTCGTGAACCCAAAGTGGCACTAACTTACGGGGACATGCATACATGAATCAACATCGAGCATGTCGGTCAGCAGCGTGCGAATCCGGGCTGTAGCACTGGGCTAACGGGACTTCAGTGAACCGGGCTGTAGCAGGCTAGGAAGGACTCCGGATGTCACCGCGTGACATTTCCCCGAAGGGACAGACACAGGAACGAAGTGAATCATATGCCGGCCAGTCAAGTGTTCCGGAGCAGTAGTGCTGGGCTAGCAGGACTCCGGTGAACCGGGCTGTAGCGGACTACTATGGCTCATGGAAGCACAAGACTACATTTCCCCATAAGAGAGGCTATGCAGGATAAACAACTAGGTTGTCGGATCCCACACATACCAAGCATCTCAATCATGCACACAATATGCTCGATATGTGTAAATACAACATGGCATCACAACATAACTCTACGACTCAAGTATTTATTCAATACGCTTCGAGGAGCGAGATATTACAAACATGGGTCTCATCACCCAACATTCAGAGCATGCAAGTCAAAGAACAAGTGGAAGCTTAACATGTCCAAGTACAGACATCTACAAATCAAAAAGGCTGAGAAGCCTGACTATCTACTAGATCCTGCCGAGGGCACAAGATCGTAGCTGAGGTATCAAGCTAACGTCGAAGTCCACGCGAAACTACTAGTGAGACTGAAGTCTCTGTGCAAAACATAAAATAGGCAAACGTGAGTACAAATGTACCCAGCAAGACTTACATCAGAACTAGCTACATATGCATCAGTATCAATAAAGGGGGTGGTGGAGTTTGACTGCAGCAAGCCAGCTTTGACTCAGTGGCTATCCTAAACTATGACTGCAAGTAACTCTTTTGAGGTGGCGCACACGAGTCCACATATTCACCATATCAATACACCACTATGGATCCGCTCCCGTCTCCCTACGAGAAGGCCATCCATAGCACTCACGCTTGTCTTGCGAGTTTTAGAGTATCCACTTTCACTTGTCTATGAACCGTATAGGCAACCCAGAAGTGCTTTACCGCGCACACGACTATTCGAATAGATGAAGTTAACCTTGCAGGGGTGTACTTCTTCACACACGCTCTCACCACTTACCACCATGTACACGTCGTGTATCTCGGCAACGTTCAAGCGGAAGCCTGGCGAGGGAATCGACCATGACCTGACTAACCACACAAGTCTCTAGTCCAGGTTTATCACCTATTCGGGTTCCATCCGCGAGGAGATCCGGCCGGAGTTTCGCTCACAGCCCCAAACGATGTGTGCAGGGTTCTCGAGACACCAAACAGGCGCCCGGTACACCGTGCCACATGCCTACCGCAACACGGCACACCCCTCGGGTCAGCGCTGCGCACGGCCCCCAGCATACTACAAACACCAGAAACTACTTGCAACTCCTGGACAGAGGACAAGGGCAGTTAATAAGCGAGAGGGTCCATTGGTTTCGGGCCCAACGCGTGGTAGTAGCTGATCATGGATCACAAACACAGAACTCAGTTCCTGAAGACGGCTTCAATGAGACAACCCACCATGTACTCCTACATGGCCTCTCACCGCTACCTTTACCAAATTGTGTTCACACACTTAGCTCTCAACAGTAGAACATGTTCACACACCTCCAATTCATCCCCGATGAATCAGACCTGACTCATGTAACAGTTGAATCTTTGTTGTCCTAATGCAGTAAAAGAGAGCAGGAGCGAGATAGTGGGTTGTATTGGAATGAAGAAGGGGGTTTTGCTTGCCTAATGGAGTGGTAGTAGGATACTGCCCTTCAGTCGGATAATCGTGGGTATCCTCGGAGGCAGAACCTACCACGAAAGATACATCGAACACAATCAACACATGACGATATGCAACAATATGATGCATGCTATGACATGGCAATATGAATGTGTTTTGGGCTAATGCAAGTTAGAACAGATTGAAATGAGTCCATTTGAACCAAAGATTCAAATGCAAACCCATTTTATGAAGTCATAAAGGTGCATTAACTTGTTTCACTTGAACAGCAAGGTTAAGTTGCTTTATCATGCATGAAACCAGTACTAGTGGATAGATTGGATTTTTCGATTATTTTTCATATATAAATCTTTGCATTTGGAGTTATAGATTAATTTCTACGAATTTTTGAAGTTTGTAGCATTTTCTGGAATTTCCTGAATAAACTTAAATCCAGAAAATGCTTTACTGCATCAGCATTGCATCACTGTGATGTCAGCGGGTTAACAGGGCAGTCCAGGTCAAACCTGACCAGTGGGACCCACAAGTCAGTGTATCAGGGCAAGAACAGAGGCTGACCAGTGGGGCCAGGTCAATGTTGACGTGGCAGGGTCAACTGACATGGGGGGCCGACTGGTTTAATTTAAACTAAACAGGGAATAAATCCAAGGGTTAATTAGGGCACTGGGCCCACTGTTAGTTGCACATGGTTTAGTTAGCGGGGTGATTAGCCCCTAATTAAGTGTGCCATGTCATCCACAACGGCGGTTAGCCGTCGGCGACCGAATCGCGCGGCGGTGGCGCTCGGGGTCGCGCTGTAGTCCACGGGATCGAGCGTCGTTTGGAACTACGACTAGCTGGGGGCGGCACGCATCCAGTGGAACAGGCGGCAGGCCGCGGGGACGGCGGAGCTCGCCGGAGCGGAGCTCGCGGCGGCGGCCGGAGTTCAGCTCAAGCGAGTGCGGGGCTGCAGTGCTTGGGCGAGCCAACGGAGTGGCTAGGAAGCCTCCTGGAGGCGCCAGGAGCATATCATTACCCCTGGAGCGAGCAGGAGAAGCTCAGGAGCACGGGCTCGCCGGTCGTGGCGGACGGCGGCCTCGGGTGATCTCGGGGCTGCGACTAGAGGGCGAAAATGACGCGGGGAAGAGAGGGAAAAAGCGGCGGAGCTCACAGGGAGGCCGTTGAGTAGCTCAGCGTGCTCGGGGACGCTCGGAGGTCGGTGAATCGAGCGACGGCATTCGTCGGAGCAGACGAGGAAGATGGCGATGGTGACGACGCTGCAGGGCATCCGCGGGCGTGTTCTTTGGCTTGGAGCTTCACAGCATCAAGGGGGAGCTAAAGGAAACGGCAACGGGGCAAGGGGACGGCAGTGGGCGCGGTGGCAGTGAGCGGCGGTGACGGACGCGTTCGGGTCCGAGGTGCGGAGCAAGAGAGAGTTGGGGAACGGGGACGCGAGCGAGAAGGTGGGGCTTGGGGACGTGCGTGGTGTCCCTAGCCAGCTCCAGGCGGTCGGTGGCAAGCAGGAGGAGGCGTGGCGCCTCGCGCGTGCGTGCGCTGTCCCGCCTCTGCCTACTGGCAGAGGTTAGGGATGACTGGCACCAGGCCAGGTGGGCTGGGCCAGCACAGGTGAGGCCCAGGTGGGTTTCTCTCTCTCTCGCCTTTATTCTGTTTCAGTTTTATATTTTATTTCTCTGTTTTGAATTAGTAAAAATGCTAATTCATTTTTGTAAAATCCTGAAAATAATTGTGGGCACTTTTGAAAATATTTTCAACAGCCGTCAAATGCTTTCAAGATTATTTGGACATTTAAAATATTTTATAGAATTTAAATGTCCAAATTCAAATACTTATGATTTAATTCAAAAATCTAGACTGCCCTAGAAAAGTCTGCACCATTTTTTTGCAGAGGTTCTAACCCAAGGCAAAGATGATGAACATTTTAGAAGGGCATTTCAGGTTCATTGAAAAAGTATTTTAGTAACCCTAGTTGGTTTAAGTGGTGCTGGAGGTTTCTGTCATCCCCATTTCAACTTTTTGAGAAAATTTAACATGATGACATGATGATCATGCAAGGACAAGCAAAGGCTAAGCTAGGGCTGTGACACCAGGCAATCAAACAATGTGGCTTTATCACCCTGAGTTAGCCATAGGAGTTTGACAATAGAAATGTAGGCGCAGCCCCTCGTTAGGAAATGTTAATCCGGACTAGGGTGCTGTAGACACCTGATCGGGTGGAGGCCGATCCGTTGCATAATGCGGAAAAAAATCGCAAGAGATTTTAACCTCCGAATAGCTGACCAGCTCTCGCCGCATCATGACAGTCAGCTTTCGGCTTTCTCTACTGAGGTGTTTACTCGGATAAACCAGAAACACAATCGCAGTAGTTCTCCCTTTACTACCCCAGCTGATAGGACGGAACATAAGGTAGCAAGCACAGGAGCCGGGCAATCCAACTATTGACCAAAGACATGATTCGGAGCTGATGCATATAATGCTAAATTCGGGGTGCCGAACTATACTATAAAAAGTGTTTGGACTTTGTCGCCGTAGTACAGAGCGCAATGAAGCCCCTGGCGAATTAAAGCGTACCAAAGTGTACGGGTGCAATCAATAAGAATATCGAACTAAAATGAAGTAGTAAGCCAGTGCCACATAAGTTGGGCAGCAAACTGTTTCCATTATAATTTGATTAATACGTCAAAGCAGATTTGTACAAATAGTGCGATAGGCAACAGGGCTATTTAACATGCCGAGACCAAGGGGGAGCTGCGTGCGGGTCCTGAAAACAGGTAGAGTGATCATCAAGAAGATCAACTAGAGATTACCCCACATGTATATGCTTCTTGCCGCCTTGGTGTGTCCATCCTTCGAAAGGGTCGATGATCAGGACATCGTGAGGGGCCTGTGGAAAAGAAACATAAAAACGATAAAAAGAAAACAGAAAGTAAGTGTGCCCGAGGAAGGTCGAGCCGTATTATGGACCACAATCAAGTTGTGCCTCCGTCTTTGCCAATGGTATCGTGAGTGCGTAGTTATGTCCGCGCGGTACGTATGCCGCCGTTTGGTCGGGACTGAGACGGAGGCCGAATTGCTAGTCGAACTCCCAATGAGCTGGACTGTCAAGATGCAGAGTAGTCTGGACACGTTTGGCAGTGTCCGGGAGCTTGGCTGCTGAATTAAAATTCTGCTTGATAAGGCCGCTCTGTACTTCCGCTGCCAGGGCTGCAGTGTGCTCCTCGGTACAGAGGGAGCGTTCAGTGTTTCCATTGACTGTTATGACACCGTGTGGTCCGGGCATCTTGAGTTTGAGACAAGCATAGTGTGGCACCGCATTGAATCGAGCAAATGCAATTCGTCTGAGCAGTGCGTGATAGCCCCTGCGAAAGGGGGCTATATCGAAGATCAAGTCCTCTCTTCGAAAGTTGTCCGGAGATCCGAAGATGACTTCCAATGTGATTGAACCCGTGCAGCGGGCCTCTACACCTGGTATTACTCCTTTAAAGGTAGTTTTTGTGGGCTTGATCCTTGATGGATCGATGCCCATCTTGCGGACTGTATCCTGATAGAGCAGGTTGAGGCTGCTGCCACCATCCATGAGGACTTGCGTGAGGTGGAATCCATCAATGATTGGGTCGAGGACCAGTGCGGCTGAACCGCCATGACGGATACTGGTAGGATGGTCCCTGCGATCGAAAGTGATCGGGCAGGAGGACCATGGGTTGAATTTTGGGGCGACTGGCTCTATCGCATAGACGTCCCTGAGCGCACGTTTGTGCTCCCTCTTGGGGATATGGGTAACGTATATCATGCTCACCATTTTAACTTGGGCGGGCAACTTCTTTTGTCACCCTACGCTCGACGTACGGGACTCCTCGTCGCCGTGCTCACTTTGCGACCCTTTCTCCTTGTTCTCGGTATTTAACTTACCGGCCTGTTTAAAGACCCAACAACTTCTGTGGGTATGATTGGCTGGTTTATCGGGGGTGCCGTGGATCTGACATGGACGATCGAGTATGCAGTCCAAGCTGGATGAGCTCGGATAGTTTCTTTTAAATGGCTTCTTCCGCTGGCCGGACATGGAGCCACTGAATCCGGCGTTGGCCGTCGTGTCATCGGTATTATCACCGTTGCTTCGGCGCTTGTGCCTGTTGCGTCTATGCTTGCCGTTGCTATTTCAGGCTTCAGACGTGCCAGGTTCGCTTGCATTATTATTGCTATGGGCTAGCCAGCTATCTTCGCCCGTGCAAAAGCGGGTCATAAGTGCCGTGAGGGCTGCCATGGACTTGCTTTTCCTGGCCGAGGTGTCGGGCGAGCCTTTCGTCGCGGATGCTATGCTTAAAGGCTGCTAGGGCTTCGGCATCTGGACAGTCGACCATCTAGTTCTTTTTAGTTAGGAACCTAGTCCAGAATTTCCTGGCTGCCTCTCTGGGCTGTTGGACTATGTGACTTAAGTCATCGGCATCCGGAGGTCGGACGTATGTACCTTGGAAGTTGTCGCGGAAGGCGTCTTCCAAGTCCTCCCAGCTGCCAATTGAGTTTTCTGGCAAGCTGTTTAACCAGTGCCGAGCTGGTCCATTGAGTTTTAGCGGGAGGTATTTGATGGCATGAAGATCATCGCCGCGGGCCATATGAATATGGAGAAGAAAGTCCTCAATCCATACCGCGGGATCTGTTGTTCCATCATATGATTCGATATTCACGGGTTTAAACCCTTCTGGGAATTCGTGCTCCATTACTTCATCAGTAAAACAGAGGGGGTGTGCGGCGCCTCTATATCGGGCCAAATCGCGACGTAGCTCGGATGGAGTCCGTCTGCGGTTTTTGGCTCGGTCGTGGTTATGTCCGGCTAGATATCCGTCATCGCGCGTCAGGGCACGCCCTCGCGATCAGTAGATCGATCTGGTCTGACCTGCCCTATTTTCTAGGTCCTACCACAGGTCATATGAATATCCCTGAGCTGTTGTGTCTCTACCTTGACGGCGAGGTGCTATGGGCTGGTGTTCGGCTTGAGTTGCCGTTTTGCCCCAGCCGCGTGGTGGTCGGTCAGCCGCGTTACGCGCTGATGGTACGGGCTCCAGTGCCTCGTCATCAAATTGAGGTAGCAGTTTATGCTTCGGGTAACTTTTGGTTGGGCGCTCGAGGCCGTATTCCTTGGCTTCCAGGACATTAGTCCACCTATCGTTGAGTAGGTCTTGATCAGCTTGAAGCTGCTACTGCTTCTTTTTCAGGCTCCTTGCAGTGGCTATTAGCCGGTGCTTAAAGCGCTCCTGCTCGAGAGGTTCCTCAGGCACGATAAATTCTTCGTTGCCGAGGCTCACCTCATCCTCGAAGAGTGGAAGATAATTGTTGTCCTCTGAGTCTTCGTTTACGGCCTGCTCATCAGGGCTAACTTCCCGTCTTCCCGGTCGTCCTGTTCGGAGGTTGGCTCAACGGGTTCTTCTTGGTTTTCGGCATTGTCCGGAGTATTGTTGTCTCTTGTGCCGGTATTGCTGTCCTTTTCACGGCATGATTTAGAGCGGCGCCGCTGACGTCGGCGCTTTGGTTGTACCTCAGGAGGTTTATCCTCGACTGCATTCTTCTCATTATCGCCGTTACCCTCTTTGGGTGTATCCACCATGTACATGTCATACGAAGAGGTGGCCGTCCAGCGTCCGGTAAACGGCGGGTTTTGGGCATGCTCTTCTCCGGCATCGTCCATACCGTCGATGTCGTCGAAGCCGTAATGGAGCATGTCAGTTAAGTCCTCAACAGTGGCTATGAAGTGGGTGGTGGGTGGGACGTAAAATTCCCCGCTCTCAGCCCCTAGTCCGGGCTGGGCGTAGTTCGGACGTTGCTCCTCTGTAATGACGAGGGATCGCATCAAGTCCAGAGCCTCTCTTAAAGGCGAGGTTTGTCCTAGGAGAAAAGAGTTCGTGGAGTATGGCGGGAAGGAGACTTGGCTGAGCTCACACGATGCTGACTCCGAGGGTTCGGACCCATGTCCGGAGAAGGGTCTGGCTTCCTGATGGTTGCCAGCGATGCTACTTCCTCCGGCTCTCCCGTACTGGGCATAGTGGCCGCAGATAGTCCGGCGGGCTCAAGAATCCCGTCTTTGGACCTGGCGATGCGCTCCAGATCTAAGGCCAGAGCGGAGGTTGG
This sequence comes from Triticum aestivum, assembly GCF_018294505.1. NCBI lineage: Eukaryota > Viridiplantae > Streptophyta > Magnoliopsida > Poales > Poaceae > Triticum > Triticum aestivum. The sequence goes on along the minus strand of NC_057814.1, from coordinate 289,292,233 downwards.
GGTCGTGAACCCTTGGAAGATCAAGTCTCCTCGGATATCAGCGACATAATCCAGATTTCCAAAACTAATCTGGTGACTTGGGGTGTAGCTCTAGATCTGGTCTGGATGGCCAAGCGAGTTGGCCCGCAGTGCGAAGCCGCCGAACATAAAGATCTGGCCGGGGCGAAAGACCTCCCACAGAGCAGTATTGTTGTAGATGATGGACGGAGCCATCGAACCTTCTGATGACGACACAACAGAACTCTCAATGAAAGCACCAATGTCGGTGTCAAAACCGGTGGATCTCGGGTAGGGCCCCCGAACTGTGCATCTAAGGTCGATGGTAACACGAGACGGGGGACACGATGTTTACCTAGGTTCGTGCCCTCTCGATAGAGGTAATACCCTACTTCCTCCTTGATTGATCTTGATGAATAGGAGGATTACAAGAGTTGATCTACCACGAGATGGTAATGGCTAAACACTAGAAGTCTAGCCTGTCTGATTATGATTGCCTCTACGGACTAAACCCTCCGTTTTATATAGACACCTGAGGGGCCTAGGGTTTGTACAGAGTCGGTTTACAGAGGAAGGAATCTTCATATCTGGACGCCAAGCTTGCATCCACGCAAAGGAGAGTCCCATCCGGACACGGGAGGAAGTCTTCTATCTTGTATCTCCATGGCCCATCAGTATGGCCCATGTCACATAGGCCGGACGCCCGAGGACCCTTAATCAAGGACTCCCTCAGTCATCGCCGTCACTGTCCTCCTCATCGCTTTCGCTCGAGGAGGAGCTTTCGTCGTCGGTCGAGCTCTCTGCGCAGCACCCTAAGGGAGATCCCGAGCACCCGAAGATCTTGACAGACAGCATGCCGCTCTCCATTAATTTGAACTAAAGAACGTGCCCCTCCGAGAAGCTGTGGGCACGAGCAAAGGTCTTCCAACCACGGCGAAGGTACATAATGTGAGGGGCTGGGAAGTCGACATCCACCCACATGTCGTCGTTCCCACAACCCCTCATATGCAACCTCAGAGCGCGTGGCTGTTCAAGCTCCATTTCCCGTGCGAATGGAGTAGGGAGACAAAGATGGGCGTACGGGGGTTTGTACAGAACTCTTGAGGCTGGTCCTCTACATGGCCTTCCATTGGGGGAAAAGCCGCTGGTGGAGGTACGGCTAGGGCACCACCCCGTTCTCCTCTTCCCCGAGCACCACAGTAACATCGCCCTTGCCCCCTCCCTCCTCCTCTCACGGCAGGCTCCACTGTCGCGGGATTCGAAGGAGGGGGAATGCGCTGTCGAGTAGAAGACCTCGTCGCCGCCGCTAGGGGACCGCCACGCCCTCGGCCTATCTCCATGGTGGGAGAAGAAAAGTGGCGGAGGGGAAAGAAGGAGTGCAGGTGTGCTAAAATGCTCCACCCCTACCCCCCTCTTATAGAAAGAATGTGGCAGGGGGCTAGCCTCTCGTACTGAGAACAGCCGCCCCGATCCTCCAATGTGGCCGCCCTGCTCCCCCGAGTGGCTCAGCGAGCCAGGACTGACCCACTGCTCCAACCAGCGGTGCCTTATTTTCTACCATGGCACTCATCCCCGCGCTCCCCACATCCACTACCTACCCCTCCTAATGCATGGGGTACACGTGGCGGGTGCACACAAAGCAAGGGGCGAGTGGGATGGTAGATTTCGCATCCGACCGGCCACGATATGAGTTTTTCCGTAACGTCGCACACGACGTGCGGGGAAACCGGAAACTGGCCTAGACCCAAGATTAATGAAGAAGCAAAGAAGACCTCAAGAGACTAGCCTCTTCCACACCCTTGCCTGTGCACCTATTAGGGCCTACCCCGACAATGCTCGGCAACACGATTGGGGCAGGCCCGGGGGCTTTTGTCGGTGCAACAAACCCTGGGTCTGTTGCCCAGACTGTGCACAGGCACGGGAACGAGATTACGGCACCAACCCAAGTCAGAGCATAAGAAGCCAAGATATTCGAAGAACCAACATACGACTCAAGAGGACCAAGATCAAGCCAGAGAAGCAAGATACCACCAGGAGAGAAGGCTCCCTTGCCGGGCAGGCGAGCTTGGCGAGGGCGGGGTCACCCCGGAAGAAAGCATCCAAGACATCCCAACGGGGTCTGCCAGGACTCGCGGAGACAAAACCACCTCACCAACTACTCCGCCACGACCCGCATCGTCAATCAGTGCGGTGTGAAGCCACAGAGTGATTAAGTGGCACCCATTCGCCACATGGCAGCCTCCTTCCACAGGGAATGCCTTACGAACGACACCGTCCTGCAACGTGTCAAGCGAGCAGGTGCGAAGCTGGCAAAGCAGCCCGGCAAGGCTTGCCGGGCAAGCGACGATGTGACATTGAGCGGCGCATTTAATGCACCCTGTCAGCCTGCAAGGTTAGGTATGATAGCACTGTTTGCTATCTTATCAGGGCATAGTGACTACTTTGCCATTGTGGTAACCCCTTAACCTATAAAAGTAGGCCCATGTCAACCGTGGAAAGGTTTAGAAGGTTGGATAACACACACGCCCATACGCGCGTAGCCACTAGTGCCTTGAGGCGACCCTGTGGGGCAAGTGTACTATGCTCCACCACCATTCTTCCACCATCAATCCACCAAAGCGGGAGTAGGGTTTTACACTTCATGAAGGCCTGAAGCTGGGTAAAATCGTCTATGTGATCGCTGTCGCGCTGCCCCACGCTCTTCTGCTCTTTGTGCAACGTGACACCCCCCTGCCGAAGCAGCAAGGGGCCCTTGGTCCCATAGGTGTCCGTGGTTTTCCACGACACTAGCCAGCCCTGCCGGAACCGTTTTCACAGGAGGTGCAACAGGCTTGGATCTCTTGCTGTTGGAACTCTCCGGCAAGTCATCAACGGGCGCAACATGCTGTCAAGAGGTATTCTTCCCAGATTCCTTGTTGGTGTCCCCACTAGCCTTCTTCTTTCCTTTGATTTCCTTGGTGGGAACTGCGGTTTCCGCGGCCTCTGCTGCGACTGCATCCGGGTACATCTCATCCTCGCAAATAATTGCGTCCTTCTCGTGTGATGGAATGGAAATGACTCCCACTGGCCCTGGTTTCGGTGTCAAAACCGGCGGATCTCGGGTAGGGGGTCCCGAACTGTGCATCTAGGATCGATGGTAACAGGAGATGGGGGACACGATGTTTACCCAGGTTATGGCCCTCTCTATGGAGGTAATACCCTATTTCCTTCTTGATTGATCTTGATGAATATGAGTATTACAAGAGTTGATCTACCACGCGATCGGGATGGCTAAACCCTAGAAGTCTAGCCTGTATGACTATGGTAATGATATCTCCTTTCTGGATTAACCCCTCCGGTTTATATAGATACCGAGGGGATCTAGGGTTTACATAGAGTCGGTTACATAAGAAGGAATCTCCATAATCGGTCACCAAGCTTGCCTTCCACGCCAAGTAGAGTCCAATCCGGACACGGGTACAGTCTTCGGCCTTCATGTCTTCACAGCCAATCAGTCCGGCCCAATGGATAATAGGCCGGACGCCCGAGGACCCCTTAGTCCAGGACTCCCTTAGTAGCCCCTGAACCTGGCTTCAATGACGAGGAGTCCGGCGTGCAGATTGTCTTCGGCATTGCAAGGCGGGTTCCCTTTTTTTGAACTCCAAGATAGTCTTCAGATATATTGATTGTATCCGGACTTGTGTACACAACTGCAGATAATATTTTTACGAGTTCAATCCCTCGACAACTTTTGGGTAATGTGACATCATGCCTGCTTCAGCCATTATTTGCGAACCGCTTTAGATGGCCCATCGCCCCTCGTCTCAATACGCAGTTTTATTGGCATGTCTTATCCAAGCGGAGATCGTGCCTCCCTTTTTTAAGGGATTCCTATCAACCCGGACGTGGGTAACCCAACCGTCACTTGGGTAGAACTCCTTGGAAACAAGCAAGTTTTCGAGGCCTAAAAGGAGACGTTTGATATTCGCAGCCTTTATATATAGGGGCACAGACCCGTCTTTTTCTTGCACGCTTGCTTCTCCCTCAACCCCCGCTATCCCGAGTTCTACCACCCGGGTTTCGGTTGCTACAAGCCCCAATTATGTCTGGATCCAGCCGTTTAGGCCGGTGGGTAGCTTCTTCCGTCACGGAGGGAGATATTGCAAAGCTTCGGGCGGCGAGGTATTTGACTGCGGAAATCCATCATCGGCTTCCCGCCGAGGGGCAGGTTATTCCCACCCCCAGATCCGGCGAGAGGGTCGTGTTCGTGTCCCACTTCCTTCGCGGGTTAGGGTTTGCACTTAACCCCTTCGTCCGGGGGCTCATGTTCTATTACGGGTTAGATTTCCACGATCTGGCCCCAGACTCTATTCTTCTTATTTCGACGTTCATCGTCACGTGCGAAGCTTTCCTTCGGACTCCCCCGCACTTCGGCTTGTGGCTCAAGACCTTCGATGTGAAGCCGCAAGTGATAGAGGGGGAGCAGGCCGAGTGCGGTGGTGCTTCAATGAGCAAGCTTGCTAGCGCCGTTTGGCTGAAAGGATCCTTCGCCAAATCTTCCGATCTGTGGCAGCAGGGGTGGTTCTATATCACCGAGCCCCGTGGCTCTAAGTGGGCAACTGCGCCTGTATTTCGATCTGGCCCCCCAACTCAGCTTGCATCGTGGATTAATAAGGGGTTGGATTGGGGATCAACGGACGAGGTGCGAACTCTGCAAACTCGCATCCTAAGCCTCATTGAGAAGGACATCGATATAGCCAACGTCGTTCAAGTAATGTTAGTTCGTCGGACCCTGCCGTGCCAGCGACGGCCTCCCCGTATGTGGGAGTTTAATCCCGAAGGGCCGCGGACGCTTTAGCACTTCTTCGGCACTACACACGAAGGAATGTGGAGATTATTCTTCGGGAAACGGAGGAAATGGCCGGACACCATCGAAGATGTCGGCCTAGACTGTAACCATCCGGATACCCCCGGTAAGTACCCGTTTGCCGAATACCTTATAATTAGACACCCAGTGGCAAGATACCGACAGTATCATCCTTTTTCAGGGCTAGATAAAGAAGGTGGAGCGGATTAGGTGTCCGGCTCCCCTTCCCGAAGACTCAGCTACTCCTGTGCTAACGAGGATGCTGGCCTCGGCACCGTACCAGGCACCAGCAGGGGAGGGTGAGAAGACCCAAGATGACCTTGGTTCCGGAGGTAAGTCGGACACTGAGTCCGGAGAAATCGACCTTTCCTCGCCCGAGGACAGAGGCGGAAAAGGACCCAGTATCCCTTCTCCAAGCAGGAGGAAAAGGGCCGCCTCCGATGATTGGGAGGGGCGGTCTTCCAAGAAGGGCAAGATGCCACCATCGAGCGGCTTGGGTTTGAAAAGACGCCGTTGAACAGATCCAACAGAGGGACAAGCCCCCAGCCAAACCGTAAGATAATCCAGAGTACTTTGATAGAGTCCTGCTCCATTGCTGTTACCGAAGATATTTGTAACACATTCATGCATTTTCGCAGGTCGGCACCGAGTTTCTCTGGGCGATCCTCTTCTTTGGGGAGTCTTCTCCCAGAGATGATGGAGAACAAGACGCCTCCTCCAACCTCCTTGCCCAATATGGCGAACGAATCCGAAGTGTCATCATGGAGGGTCTCTTTTGACCAACGAGTTACGCAGGAGACAGGAGAGGCAGTACCCGAAGGTGGACCTCCGGCCATCCAGGATTCCGGGGCTGACGCCAACAAAGGCCCCGGACTATCTAGTTCGCAGCCGACAGTGATTGTGGAGACGGGTGAACAAATTCCTTCAAAGGGTGACTGTGCTCCTGGAGCAGTGTCCGGAAACCCGGATACTCCTGATATATTGCGGGACATGTTGCGGAAAGCATATGTCTCGGGGGAACAGCGTACCTTGATGGGTACAGTGATTGAGAAGATTTTTTCCACGAAGAGCGGATTAAATGAAGCTTTTATGAGCCTACTGAAGGGATTCGAGGTTTGTGACATAATGTTTTTCAGCTATGTTTCATTTGCAAAGATGCGCCTGTGTATAGGTAGTAGCCCCTGAGACCCAGGTTGTCTTCCATTAGGAAGCAAACAGAGGATCAAAAATGATCGTTTTAAGGACTAACCTGATGAACTTGAACATAGGCTGCATCCCCCTTGGACTTCTCGGACTATGGAAATTGCCGAGCTGCAGCGGAAGCTTGACGTGGCAGGGGATGATCTTGCATTAATCAATACGCGTTTTGACGAGTCGCAAGGTATGTATTCGGGGCAATCCCCATACAGTTTTGTGGTATAAGCATGATGCTATAATTTTTATGCTGGAGTATGCGTGGCTGTAGATGGTGCTGCCGCCGTTGAAGTTCTTCGAGCGGAGCTGGCCCGGGCCAAGGAGCAGGCCTGGCGTAGCAATGCTGCTGCCGAAAAGGCATCGGCTGAGCTAAAAGCCGAACAAGCTGCACGGTGCCAAGATGAGGAGAAGATATCCACGATGACGCTCGAACTGGAGAATGCTACCGGCTGCTGTGAAGTTTTGGAGAAGGAGGGTAAAGCCTTAACGGCTGATCTGAACAAGTCCTTACAAGAGGCAAAAGAAGCACGGTCGGAATCCAGAGCAGCCCGTGAGGAGGTTCGGCAAGCGAGGGAGATTGCAGCTGGAAAGCCCTTTCTGCTCCAAGCTAAGTTCGGTGACCCGAACTATGCTCAGCTTAACCAAGTGTGGATTTCTCCGGACGAGTTCTTGGACTTGCCGAAGAGTTCTTCCGATGCGGCACAGTATTACCAGGCGCGAGATGGATATGCAAAGGAGAAGCTTTTTTGGTCGCAGTTTGGCGCATCAAAGCGCCCTCTGTTGCTCAATGAACAGGTGTCCCAATGGGCCGAACTCCATAGGATATCCGGCGCTGCCATCAAGGATGTCATAATCTGGTTGTGGCCGACCGAGCCTGTTCCGAATAGCTATTTCGGGTTGGTGTAGAGGCTTGTTGATGCGGTGCCGCGTATTGATGTTGTGAAGCGGTCAACGTGCATTGAGGGTGCACGTATGGCTTTTTCCCGAATCAAAACATTCTGGGGGAAGATGAAGGCCATCGATGTTGCGACGAAAAGTCCACCCAAAGGCAAGGACCGCCCAGAACCAGAGCATTATTTTGAAGGCGTCCTAGAGGCTGCCCACTTTATAGAGGGTCAGTGCTCGAAAGACATAATGTTCGAGTGAGGTGTATGAAAATTGTAAAAGATAATTTTATAATTAATCTATTTATATGTTTTTGCTTGAAAGCTTGAATTCCTCCTGTGCGGCCGTTTTTGATATAAGCTGAAAGTTTTGCAGTCGTCGGCTTCAGCCCCCTCGTAGGAGCTACGGGGGTGTTCGGAAAAGCATTTAATCACTCTTTATCCAACGTCTTGGTCCATGAAGGAGGTGATAATGCGGCAAACCAGGCAATCGGACTATAGGGCGTTAACGCTTTCACTTAGCCATAGGAGTTTTATTGTGGGGCTACGACATAGCCCCTGGTATGTATGTGGCGTAGGGTGCCTTACATGTTTGATCTGAAAAAGATCCCTCGTGTGACACGGAGAATCGCTAAAGATTCCAAGAAGTCGTCAAGTGGTTTACCAGCTCTCGCCGCATCATGACAGTCAGTTTTCGGCTTTCTCTACTGAGGTGCTCATCCGGTTTAGACTAGGGCACAATCGCAGTAGTTCTCCCTTTACTACCCTAGCCGATAGAGCGGAACGTAGGGTAGCAAGCACAGGAGCCGGCAACCCAATTATTGACCCAAGACAATGATTCGGAGCTGATGCATATAAGGCCAAACTTGCGACGCCGAAGTACGCTATAGAGCTGTTCGGACTTTTGTTGGCAACTCATTTGTTCCCATACCGAGCCCCTGGCAGGTTATGCCAAGGTATATTTGTGAAACAACCGTGGCAGCCGTACTCCATGGCGAGACAACACGGATGATTAGTTCGGATATGTTTTACTGGGAACTGAGCGGTATGTCAATGATTACTTATGATATATATAAAAGCCATCCTCCCGGCTATTTGACATGCTTAGGGTTGGAGGCGGAGGAACAGGCATAGTACAGGCTCAAGAAATAGAGAGTGCGGTCTACAAAAATTTATTTTGGACGTCCTATCACACGTCTGCGCCGCCAGTCCTCGGTGGGGGGCATCCTTGATGGAAATAGCCCCTTAGGTGAGTATACGGATCCGGAGCCAGTTTCAGATATTTATCCTGTTCATCACCTGTTTTTAAAGGATAGCGAAGGGAGAAAAAATAAAAAGGATAATAAATAAATAATGTTACTGGAGTGCTTGCAGGCTTGTCCGTGTTGTGCTTCCGCCAATGCCCATGGTATCTTCAGTGCATAATGATGTATGCGCGGTACAAATTCTGCAGGTGTACGGAGTGGGCGGCGGAAGCCGGGTTGCTATTTCCGTTCTGGAGTAGTTTATCCTCGGGTGGAGATTGCTTCTGACCCCCAGTGTTTCGTTGGTGAACCTTTCCGTCATCCCTTTCGCCTGGCGGCCTCCTCCCCCTGTGTTCAACGTTGAGCTTGTCGGCCTGTTTAAGGACCTAGCAGTTTCTGTTGATATGATTAGCTGGTTTATCGGGGTGGCCATGAATCTGGCAGGGTCAGTCCAATATCCTGTCTAGGTTGGATGGTTCGTCTCGATTCTCCTTGAATGGCTTCTTCCACTAACCGGGCTTGGGGTTGCTGAATCCGGCGTTGACCGCTGTGTCGCATGATCTTTCATTGTCATTGCGACTGTTATTTTTGCTTTGTCGTGGCTTTCCGTTGCCTTCTCGGATTTCGGAGGTGCCCAGGTTGCTGGCGCTATTGCTTCAACGAGCGAGCCAGCTGTCTTCTCCCGTGCAAAAGCGGGTCATCAGAGCAGTGAGGGCTGTCATGGATTCAGGTCCTTCTTGGCCGAGGTGGCGTGCCAGCCATTCGACCCGGGCACTGTGTCTGAAAGCCGCAAGGGCTTCTGCGTCCGGACAGTCAATAATTTGGTTCTTTTTGACTAAGAACCGAGTCCAGAGCTCCCTGGCAAAATTCTCCGGGTTGCTGGACAATGTGACTTAGGTCATCGGCATCTGGTGGCCGGACATATGTTCCTCGGAAGTTATCGAGGAAAGCCTCTTCCAAGTCCTCCCAGCTGCCTATCGAATTTTCAGGCAGGCTGTTTAACCAGTACCGAGCTGGCCCTTTTAGTTTTAGTGGGAGGTATTTAATGGCGTGGAGGTCGTCCCCACGGGCCATATGGATGTGGAGGATGAAATCTTCTATCCATACCGCGGGGTCTGTTGTCCCGTCGTATGATTCAATATTGACGGGTTTGAATCCTTCGGGGAATTCATGATTCATTACTTCTGGAGTGAAGCAAAGTGGGTGTGCGGCGCCTCTATGTTGGACTACACTGCGATGTAACTCCGAAGGAGTCCCTTTGCGGTTTTCGGCTCGGGCGTGGTGAGGTTTGACACGTCCGAATAGGTAGCCATCATCGCGTGTCGAAGCATGCTTTCGCAATCCATAGATCGGTCTTGCGTGTCTTGCTCTATCGTCCAAGTCCCACTGTAGGTCGTTCGGGTAATCGTGACCCGCGTTGTTCTTGCCTTTACGGTGAGGTGGGGCGGTCTGGTGTTCGGCTTGAGTTGCCTTTTTATCCGAACAGAGTTGTCGGCGACCTGCCGCATTGTGTGACGATGGTATGGGCCCCAACGCCTCGTCATCGGACTAATATAGCAATTTGTGCTTTGGGTGGCCTTTGGCTAGCCACTGATACATCTCCGTCGTATCTACTTTTCCAAACACTTTTGTCCTTGTTTTGGACTCTAACTTGCATGATTTTAATGGAACTAACCCGGACGGACGCTGTTTTCAGCAGAATTGCCATTGTGTTATTTATGTGCAGAAACAAAAGTTCTTGGAATGACCTGAAACTCCACGGAACATATTTTTGCAAAATATTAAAAATACTGGAAGAAGAATCCACGTCAGGGGCCCACACCCTGTCCACGAGGGTGGGGGGCGCGCCCCCTGCCTCATGGGCCCCCTGACGCTCCACCGACCTCAACTCCAACTCCGTATATTCGTTTTCGGGGAGAAAAAAATCAGACAGAAGGATTCATCGCGTTTTACGATACGGAGCCGCCGCCAAGCCCTAAAACCTCTCGGGAGGGCTGATTTGGAGTCCGTTCGGCGCTCCGGAGAGGGGGATTCGTCGCCGTCGTCATCATCAACCATCCTCCATCACCAATTTCATGATGCTCACCGCCGTGCGTGAGTAATTCCATCGTAGGCTTGCTGGACGGTGATGGGTTGGATGAGATTTATCATGTAATCGAGTTAATTTTGTTAGGGTTTGATCCCTAGTATCCACTATGTTCTGAGATTGATGTTGCTATGACTTTGCTATGCTTAATGTTTGTCACTAGGGCCCGAGTGCCATGATTTCAGATCTGAACCTATTATGTTTTCATGAATATATGTGAGTTCTTGATCCTATCTTGCAAGTCTATAGTCACCTACTATGTGTTATGATCCGGCAACCCCGAAGTGACAATAATCGGGACCACTCCCGGTGATGACCAGTTTGAGGAGTTCATGTACTCACTATGTGTTAATGCTTTGGTCCGGTACTCTATTAAAAGGAGGCCTTAATATCCCTTAGTTTCCATTAGGACCCCGCTGCCACGGGAGCGTAGGACAAAAGATGTCATGCAAGTTCTTTTCCATAAGCACGTATGACTATGTTCGGAATACATGCCTACATTACATTGATTAATTGGAGCTAGTTCTGTGTCACCCTATGTTATGATTGTTACATGATGAACCGCATCCGGCATAATTCTCCATCACCGATCCAATGCCTACGAGCTTTTCACATATTGTTCTTCGCTTATTTACTTTCCCATTGCTACTCTTACAATCACTACAAAACCCAAAAATATTACTTTTGCTATCGTTACCGTTACTTCCATACTACTTTGCTACTAAATACTTTGCTACGGATACTAAGTTATCCAGGTGTGGTTGAATTGACAACTCAACTGCTAATACTTGAGAATATTCTTTGGCTCCCCTTGTGTCGAATCAATAAATTTGGGTTGAATACTCTACCCTCGAAAACTGTTGTGATCCCCTATACTTGTGGGTTATCAAGACTATTTTCTAGCGCCGTTGCCGGGGAGCATAGCTCTATTCTTTGAGTCACTTGGGATTTATATCTGCTGGTCACTATGAAGAACTTGAAAGACGCAAAAACAAAAATTTATCCCTCAACTACGAGGGGAGGTAAGGAACCGCCATCTAGCTCTGCACTTGATTCACCTTCTGTTTTGAGTAAGCTTGCGACACCAAAACCTACTTCTGCTATTCATTCTGATATGTCGCATGTTATTGATGATGCCACTTCTGCTATGCATGATACTTATGATGAAACTACTTCTATGCTTGATACTACTGTGCCACTTGGTGAATTTTTTGATGAACAACATGCTAGGGTTAGAGAGAATGAAATTATTGAAACTGATAATATTGAAGATTGTGATGATGAAGACTCTCCCCCTAATAAATATGAATAACCTGTTGTGCCTGATGGTTATGTTTTGGATGAAGAATCTGCTAAAGCTATTTTAGCTTGCAATGATAGAAGTGATCTTAAGAAGTTATTAGCTAAATGGAAGCATCAATCTCTTAATGCTAGAATGAAACATGACCTTGCTTTCGCTACTTCACCTATATGTGTTACTGATAAGGATTATGAATTCTCTGTTGATCCTGATATAATTACTTTGGTTGAATCTGATCCTTTTTATGGCTATGAATCTGAAACTGTTGTGGCACATCTTACTAAATTAAATGATATAGCCACCCTGTTCACTAATGATGAGAAATCTCGCTAGCTTTATATCCTTAAAATATTTCCGTTCTCATTAAAGGGTGATGCTAAGGTATGGTTTAATTCTCTTAATCCTGGTTGTGTGCGTAGTCCCCAGGATATGATTTATTACTTCTCTGATAAATATTTCCCTGCTCATAAGAAACAAGTTGCTTTAAGGGATATATATAATTTTGTGCAAATTGAAGAAGAGAGTCTCCCACAAGCTTCGGGGAGGCTTCTCCAATTACTTAATGCTTTGCCTGATCATCCTCTTAAGAAAAATGAAATACTTGATATCATTTATAATGGACTTACCGATGCTTCCAGAGATTACCTGGATAGTTGTGCTGGTTCTGTTTTCAGGGAAAGAACGCCGGATGAAGCTGAAATTTTATTGAATAATATGTTGACAAATGAAAATAATTGGACGCTTCCTGAGCCAACTCCTGAGCCTATTCCTAAACCAACTCCGAAGAAAAGAGGTGTTCTATTTCTCAGTCCTGAAGATATGCAAGAGGCAAAGAAATCTATGAAAGAAAATGGTATTAAAGCTGAAGATGTTATGAATTTACCTCCTATTGAAGAAATACATGGTCTTAATTTACCGCTTGTTGAAGAAATATATGATCTTAATCCATTACATATTGAAGAAACTCATCGTCTTGATAACCCGACACAGGTAGTAAAGGTAAATTCTCTCTATAGATTTGATGAAGGTGATATTCCTCACTATAAGTCTGCTAGACAATGCTTAGAAGAGTTTGATAATTTTATTGTCAAACAAGAAAATTTCAATGCTTATTTTGGTAGACAATTGAAATACAATTCAAATATGCTTGAACACTTGGGTGATTATATGTCTAGAGTTAAAGGTGAACTTAAACTCATTAGTAAACATGCTTCTATGGTCACCACTCAAGTAGAACAAGTACTTAAAGCTCAAAATGATTTGCTCAATGAATTGAATAGTAAGAAAAATGGTTATGCTGTTAGAGTGGCTACTAGAACTGGTAAAATGACTCAGGAACCTTTGTATCCTGAAGGCCACCCTAGGAGAATTGAACAAGATTCTCAGAGAAATAATATTGATGCACCTAGTTCTTCTAAAAAGAAGAAAAAGAAAAATGATAGGACTTTGCATGCTTCTAGTGAACCTACTGCTGAACCACCTGAGAATCCAAATGATATATCTATTTCTGATGCTGAAACACAATCTGGTAATGAACATGAACCTAATGAAAATGTTAATGAAGATGTTCATGATGATGCTCAACCTAGTAATGATAATGATGTAGAAATTGAACCTGCTGTTGATCTTGATAACCCACAATCAAAGAATCAACGTTATGAAAAAAGAGACTTTGTTGCTAGGAAACATGGTAAAGAAAGAGAACCATGGGTTCAGAAACCCATGCCTTTCCCTCCCAAACCATCCAAGAAAAAGGATGATGAAGATTTTGAGCGCTTTGCTGAAATGATTAGACCTATCTTTTTGCGTATGCGATTAACTGATATACTCAAAATGAATCCTTATGCTAAGTACATGAAAGAAATTGTTACTAATAAAAGAAAGATACCGGAAGCTGAAATTTCCACCATGCTTGCTAATTATACTTTTAAGGGTGGAATACCAAAGAAACTTGGAGATCCAGGAGTACCCACTATACCATGCTCCATTAAAAGAAACTATGTGAAAACTGCTTTATGTGATCTTTTTGTCGGTGTTAGTGTTATGCCTCTCTTTTTATATCGTAGACTTGATTTGAATAAGTTTACACCTCTTGAAATATCTTTGCAAATGGCTGATAAATCAACTACTATACCTGTCGGTATTTGTGAGGATGTGCCTGTTGTGGTTGCAAACATTACTATTTTAACGGACTTTGTTATTCTTGATATTCCCGAGGACGATAGTATGTCTATTATTCTTGGAAGACCCTTTTTGAGTCTGCAGGGGCTGTTATTGATTGCAACAAGGCAATGTCACTTTTCATGTTAATGGTAATGAGCATACGGTACACTTTCTGAGGATACAACTGAAGTCCACAGTATCAATTCTATTGGAAAAATTCCATCGATTATTTTTGGAGGTTTTTAATTTCCTCTTCCTACTGTCGAGAAGAAATATGATATTCTTATTATTGGGGGTGTGCATATCCCCGTTGAGGTAACATAGTGTTATTCGAAATTTCTCCGGTTCCATGTTATTCGGAATGAGTTTGTTAACAAGACTTGATCAACCTTGTTAGTGGATTCCTTCTGAAGAGCATGAGATGGATGAAACTAGAAGGCACAACCTTCTGTACTCTCTTTCTAATTTCTGTTATTTAGATTAAATAAAGTAAAAATAGTATTTTTCTGTCTGTTTTCTGATTTATCCGTGCAATATAAAAATACCCCGAAAATAAAAGTTCTCCAAATGCCCAGAAAATGGAATATGATTTTTTCTGGAATATTTGAGAATATCTGGCACTGAGAACACAGCAGGGGGAGCAAGCACCTGGCCATGAGGGTCCAGGGCGCGCACACCCCTACAGGGCGCGCCCCCTTGCCTCGTGGGCCCATGGTGGCTCCCCTCCACTTATTCCTGCACCCACACACTTCTTCTTCCTCCCAAAAAAATCACCATCTAGCTCAAGCACGAGTTCTAGCTCATTTTGCTGCGATTTTTGATCTCCTTGCTCAAAGCCCCTCTCACAAAACTGCTTGGGGAGATTGTTCCTTGGTATGTGACTCCTCCATTGGTCCAATTAGTTTTTGTTCTAGTGCTTTATTCATTGCAAATTTGTGCTGCCTAGGTGATCATGTTCTTGAGCTTGCATGTCAAATTTATATGGTTCCAAGTAGTTCTAATGCATGATATAGGCTCTAGGCACTTGTAGGAGTAGTTGCTATCAATTTTGTTGAGCTTGGTTCACTTTTATTTGAAGTTACTAAAAATTTCAGAATCTTTCAGAAAATAATCAAGAGATTTTTGAGGGGCTCATCGAGCCGAAGCTCGAAGGAAAAGCAAAGTGAAGAAGCACAGAGGCCCAAATATAATTTGCCTCGCACCGCGGAGGTCCGGCCGTGTGAATGGCCTTCCAATGATTTCTTGAGAGCAGCCGGGATTTATGATGATTTTTATGAATTGGCTGAGAATGCAGGCCTCACCGACTTCCTCCGTGACCAACGCGAACAGTATCTCTTACTCACCAATACTTTTGTGCAAAACTTCTACTATTATCCTAAGGAATCACCTCCTTCAGTAGAGTTTCATTTATATGATGTGGTTAAGGAGATGCCATTAGATGAATTTTGCAAGGTTTGCAAAATACCTTTTGAGGGTAGTTTAGTGGAACCACATCGTAAAGATGTGGACGGGTTTATTGACACTATTACTGTAGGGAAACCAGGAAGGTTTCCGATGCAAGAATCACTAGCATACATTTTCCTATTTTACGCTACTTTGCCATATTTGCTAGTCGTTGCTTAATTGGTCGCGGAAACTGTGGAAACCTTAGCATTCCTGATATTATCATTTTGTTCATGGTTTATTCTGCGATAACACTGTTAGTATGGGCGGTATTATTGCTAAACGGTTAAGTTTGAACCGTACAAAGGGCCCCATCTTTGGAGGTATTTACATTTCACGCCTTGCTGCATATTATAACATACCTATTAGGCACTATGAAAAAGAAGAAAAATTGCTGCCCACCGCTTATTTAGATTATAAGAGTATGGTAGCGCATGACTTTATTGTTAAGAATAGGGAAGGGGCACTTAAATACAAATCGTTCTTTGATAAACATCACCCTGAGACTATTACCTTGCCTGCTCCCTCCTTGTTTAATTTATCTGCAGGTCCGTATCTCGTTTCGCTGGCGGCCATTCACGCCTACCGGTACCCTACACCAGCCACGGAGCTGGAATCACAATTTGAACCGCCACAACAGTCTAATTACTAGTGGGATCCGGAGACGATTGCCAACCAGTGGCAATCAGAGTCTTCTTCATCTCAGTACGTCCCCAGCTACAACTATGGATATCCGCCAGGCCATCCCTGGCAATAAACCAACTTAGGCCAAAAGCCTAAGCTTGGGGGAGTACGTATTTGTCACCGACATTACATTCATGTTCACACACTCATTGCTAGATGTCGGTGCTCATACTTTTTCACGGTAATATCCAAGGTAGTTTATTTTCCTTTTTCTTGCTCTCTTCTTGTGTGTTTAATAAACCTTAAGAAAAACCAAAAAATTAGTGTAGCTTTTAGTTAGTTTACTTTTCTTGCTGTAGTGGTAATAATTAAAAGAAAACCCAAGAAGATTTCCCGTTCTTCTTTTGCTTATTGGGAGCTTTCCCGTGTAAATAGTTTTATTTCTTTTCTTTTCTTTGGGGGTCAATAGGAGAAGACCATAATAAAATTGTTGAAGTGGCTCTTATATGCATTATTGTTGATTTAACCAAGAGCCCATATTGCCTTGTCTTCTCCTGTTTATTGAATGCTCGCAGATTCCAGCTTAGTCCAATGCACGTGCACTCTTATTATTTTCACATCGTTCGGTCGTGCAAGTGAAAGGCAATTATGACGATATATGATGGACTGACTGAGATGAGAGAAGCTGGTATGAACTCGAGCTCTCTTGTTTTTGTAAATATGATTAGTTCATCGTTCCTGATTCAGCCTATTTGAATAAACATGTTTGCAATGACAATTAGAGATCATAGTTGCTTATGCCATGCTTGATTAGCTATGAGTTATAATGGTTTACCTTGCATGCCAACATGCTATTAAAATGGTTGTGATGTGGTATGATGGGGTGGTATCCTCCTTTGAATGATTTAAGTGACTCGACTTGGCACATGTTCACACATGTAGTTGAAACAAATCAACATAGCCTTCACGATATTTATGTTCATGGTGGATTATATCCTACTCATGCTTGTACTCAATGTTTATTAATTTTAATGCATGTTCATGACTGTTGTCGCTCTCTAGTTGGTCGCTCCCCAGTCTTTTGCTAGCCTTCACTTGTACTAAGCGGGAATACCGCTTGTGCATGCAATCCCTTAAACCCCAAAGTTATTCCATATGAGTCCACTATACCTTCCTATATGCGGTATCTACCTGCCATTCCAAGTAAATTTGTATGTGCCAAACTCTAAACCTTCAAATGAAATTCTATTTTGTATGCTCGAATAGCTCATGTATCAACTAGGGCTGTCCGTATCTTCCATGCTAGGCGGGTTATTCTCAAGAGGAGTGGACTCCGCTCCTCACTCACGAGAAAATGGCTGGTCACCGGGATGCCCAGTCCCATGCTTTTTGCAAACTAAATCAAAATAATTGCAAACAAAACTCCCCCTGGGACTGTTGTTAGTTGGAGGCACTCGTTGTTTCGAGCAAGCCATGGATTGATGCTTGTTGGTGGAGGGGGAGTATAAACTTTACCATTCTGTTTGGGAACCGCCTATAATGTGTGTAGCATGGAAGATATCGCCATCTCTTGGTTGTTATGTTGACAATGAAAGTATGCCGCTCAAAATATTATTTATCTCTGCTTTAAAACCGAGCTCTTGCACCTCTGCAAATCCCTGCTTCCCTCTGCGAAGGACCTATCTATTTACTTTCATGTTGAGTCATCACCCTCTTATTAAAAAGCACCAGCTGGAGAGCACTGCTGTCATTTGCATCCATTACTATTAATTTATAGTGGGTATGACTATGACTGGATCTCTTTTACCATGAATTACAATGTCTAGTCAGTCCTTGATCTTTAAAGGTGCTCTGCATTTATGTTTTGCGGTCTCAGAAAGGGCTACCGAGATACCATCCTGTTATATCATATCATGATTGTTTCGAGAAAGTGTTGTCATCCGAGATTTACTATTATTGCTCGCTAGTTGATTATGCCATTGACATGAGTAAAAATGAGACCTAAGTGTTATTGCGAATGTGGTAAGTTATAATCTTTGCTAAAAACTTGAATGCTGGCTTTACATATTTACAATGACAAGAGCAAACAGAGTTTGTAAAAGGTTTTCTTTATCAATTTCAGTTTATCAACTGAATTGCTTGAGGACAAGCAAAGGTTTAAGCTTGGGGGAGTTGATACGTCTCCGTCGTATCTACTTTTCCAAACACTTTTGCCCTTGTTTTGGACTCTAACTTGCATGATTTGAATGGAACTAACCCGGACGGACGCTGTTTTCAGCAGAATTGCCATGGTGTTATTTATGTGCAGAAACAAAAGTTCTTGGAATGACCTGAAACTCCACGGAACATATTTTTGGAAAATATTAAAAATACTGGAAGAAGAATCCACGTCAGGGGGCCCACACCCTGTCCACGAGGGTGGGGGGCGCGCCCCCCTGCCTCGTGGGCCCCCTGACGCTCCACCGACCTCAACTCCAACTCCGTATACTCGTTTTCGGGGAGAAAAAAATCAGAGAGAAGGATTCATCGCGTTTTACGATACGGAGCCGCCGCCAAGCCCTAAAACCTCTCGGGAGGGCTGATCTGGAGTCCGTTCGGGGCTCTGAAGAGGGGGATTCTTCGCCGTCGTCATCATCAACCATCCTCCATTACCAATTTCATGATGCTCGCCGCCGTGCGTGAGTAATTCCATCGTAGGCTTGCTGGACGGTGATGGTTTGGATGAGATTTATCATGTAATCGAGTTAGTTTTGTTAGGGTTTGATCCCTAGTATCCACTATGTTCTGAGATTGATGTTGCTATGACTTTGCTATGCTTAATGCTTGTCACTAGGGCCCGAGTGCCATGATTTCAGATCTGAACCTATTATGTTTTCATGAATATATGTGAGTTCTTGATCCTATCTTGCAAGTCTATAGTCACCTACTATATGTTATGATCCGGCAACCCCGAAGTGACAATAATCGGGACCACTCCCGGTGATGACCATAGTTTGAGGAGTTCATGTATTCACTATGTGTTAATGCTTTGGTCCGGTACTCTATTAAAAGGAGGCCTTAATATCCCTTAGTTTCCATTAGGACCCCGCTGCCACGGGAGCGTAGAACAAAAGATGTCATGCAAGTTCTTTTCCCTAAGCATGTATGACTTATTTGGAATACATGCCTACATTACATTCATGAATTGGAGCTAGTTCTGTGTCACCCGATGTTATGATTGTTACATGATGAACCGCATCCGACATAAGTCTCCATCACCGATCCAGTGCCTACGAGCTTTTCACATATTGTTCTTCGCTTATTTACTTTCCCGTTGCTACTGTTTCAATCACTACAAAACCCAAAAATATTACTTTTGCTATCGTTACCGTTACTTCCATACTACTTTGCTACTAAATACTTTGCTGCAGATACAAAGTTATCCAGGTGTGGTTGAATTGACAACTCAACTGCTAATACTTGAGAATATTCTTTGGCTCCCCTTGTGTCGAATCAATAATTTTGGGTTGAATACTCTACCCTCAAAAACTGTTGCGATCCCCTATACTTGTGGGTTATCAGCCACTAAGGTCGTACGCTTCGGCGACCAGGACTTCAGTCCATCTGTCGTTGAGTAGGTCTTGGTCAGCTTGAAGCTGCTGCTGCTTCTTTTTCAGGCTTCTTGCCGTAACTATCAGCCTGTGCTTGAAGCGCGCCTGTTCGAGGGGCTCTTCGGGTACGATGAAGTCTTCGGGGATAGGTAGTTGTCGTCCTCCGAACTGTCGCTGGGCAGGGCCTGTTCATCGGGGCTGACTTGCCCGTTTTCCTGTTCCTCCTTTTCGGATATTACTCCAACATGGTCTTCATTGCTTTCGGCGCCGTCCGGAGCACTATTTTCTCCGGTGCCATCGTTGCTGTGGCCTGACTTGGAGCGGCGTTTGGGGCGCCAGAACTTAGACTGTGTCTCAGGAGTTTTATTCTCAACTGGATGTCCCTTGTCGTTGCCGCGATCTTTTTTAAATGTATCGACCATGTACACGTCGTATGAAGGGGTGGCCGTCCCACGCCTGATGACTGGCGGGTTTTGGCCTTGCTCCTTGTCAGCATCGTCATCTATACCGTCGATGTCTTCGGAGCCATAAGCGGGCATGTCGATTACGTCCTCGATAGTGGCTATGAAGTGGGTGGCGGGTGGGCAACGAAATTCTCCATTATCAGCCTCTAGCTCGAACCGGACATACTTCAGCCGTGAGTCCCCCATCAGGGACAGGTTTTTCAATGAATTTAGCACATCGCCAAAGGGCGAGTGCTGGAAGATATCTGCGGCGCTGAACTCAAAGATTGATAACCGATCCAACTCGGTGTCCGGGGGCGTGCGAGGTTCGGAACTTATGGCCAGAAATGAGTCCGGAATTCCGTCGACGCTGATATTGCCTGGTGTTGAGTCTGTGTGCGGTTCCAGCCACGGACTCGGTGGCTTCAGATGCTGCAAAGTGCTCTGGATCTAAGGTCGTAGCAGTTACGGGGACCGTCTCCAGAGTCTGGTCCAATGACAGATTTAAGTCATGTTCATCGGAGCAAGGGGCAGCGATCACCGCGGTCTCAAATCCATTGAAGATCAAGTCTCCACGGATATCTGCAACATAGTTCAAGTTTCCAAACCTGACCTGGTGGCCAGGGGCGTAGCTATCGATCTGCTCCAGATGGCCACGTAAGTTGGCCCGCAGTACGAAGCCGCCGAATACGAAAATCTGTCCGGGAAGGAAGGTTTCTCCTTGGACAGCGTCACCATAGGCGATCGAAGGGGCCATCGAACCTTTCGTCGACGACACAGTGGAACTCTCAATGAAAGCACCAATGTCGGTGTCAAAACCGGCGGATCTCGGGTAGGAAGTCCCGAACTGTGCGTCTAGGATCGATGGTAACAGGAGATGGGGGACACGATGTGTACCCAGGTTTGGGCCGAGGTAATACCCTACTTCCTGCTTGGTTGATCTTGATGAATATGAGTATTACAAGAGTTGATCTACCATGAGATCGGGATGGCTAAACCCTAGAAGTCTAGCCTGTATGACTATGGTCATGAATCTCTCCTTTCCGGATTAACCCCTCCGTTTTATATAGACACCGGGGGGATCTAGGGTTTACATAGAGTCGGTTACATAAGAAGGAATCTCCATAATCGGTCGCGAAGCTTGCCTTCCACACCAAGTAGAGTCCAATCCGGACACAGTTACAGTCTTTGGCCTTCATGTCTTCACAGCCCATCAGTCCGGCCCAATGGATAACAGGCCGGATGCCCGAGGACCCCTTAGTCCAGGACTCCCTCACCTGGCATCTTCAAAGTGTTGTAGGAATAATGGAATGCTGCCATGAATTTTGCCAGAGCTGGGCGTCCAAGGATTCCATTGTATGGCAGGGGGAGGTCGATCACATCAAACACAACCTTCTCAGTCTGGTAGTTCAACTCTCCTCCAAATGTCACTGTCAATGTGATACTTCCCTTAGGATGACTCCTACCGGGGTTGATTCCTTGAAACGTGCCCGTGACTTTGAGTTCTTCTTCTGCTATCTGAAGCTTGCTGATAACCCTTGGGGAGATCAGATTCAACCCGGTCCCACCGTCAACCAACATCTTTGTGACTTTGAGGTTGCGGATCATTGGTGAAACCAATAACGACAAGCATTCTACCGAAGTGGTGCGGTCAGGATGGTCCTCTTCGTCAAAGATGGTGGCAGTGCGTGACCACTTGAGCAGCTTCTCAGGCTCTATCGCTGGCTCCAAGGCATTGAGCTCACACGCCCACCATTTAAGTTGGCGGTGAGAGGAGTGTAGATATGCACCTCTGTCAATGCACAGGGCATCAGTAGCCTTCTGGAATTCCTGCTCACTGGTTTCCTCTTCATCCCCTCCATCACTTTCATCATTGCAATCTTCCTTCTCTCGGCCCGTGGCGGGTTTTCCTTGGTTCCGAAGACCCTTGCCGGGGCGATTTGCTTCACCGCCTCGGCCCTTCCCACCAGCGCCATTCTGACCCTTTTCCTTATCATGCTTCTCATATTAACCCTCTGTTTCTTGACGAGCTGCTCAACCTGATGGCATTCCTAGAGATCGTGGCCCTTGGTCCGATGAATCTTGCAACACAGTCCATCACCTTTCCCGGCCTTCTCGGCAGGTGCAGCCTGCCGGCAATCGGTGCAAGTAGCAACGTCCTTGCCGGGGCTTCGGCCTTAGCCTTCTTGCCGGTACTAGGTGTGCCTGATCCTTCAATGGTCAGTACTGCTTTATCCTTGCACTTCCTGTTGTGCTTCTTGTTGTTCTTTTGATTGGTGGCCTCATCATCATCTTTTGAGTCGACGTCGATGTCATCCTCTTCTCTAGGGAGTTTCCTCCCCTCCTCCACCTGAGCACACTTGTCTACCAAGGTGTAAAGTTCCTTCATAGTCTTGGGCAACCGAACGTTCATCTTGGAACGTATCCGACGATTGTGCATGTTGAATTGGAACGTAGCTATCACAACTGCCGGGTGGATATCTGGAACGTATCCGACGATTTTGCATAGTTTCTCCTTCCTTCTGCGGGAGAAGCTGCAAATCGCTGGGCCGTCCTGGTTCTTGGTGGCTTCCCGTGAAGCGCCAACAAAATCATGGCACAAGTCAGCCGAGGTCGAGATAGAGTTCTCTGGCAGTGCGTCAGCTAAGACTTCACATTTGGCTTGAGCGCCAAAGGGAAGTAGTTGGCAAAAATCTTCTCATCTCTTCCCCCGACAGCTTGAACAACGATGGTGTAGATGCTCAAGAACTCTGCCGGGTTCAGTCTTCCATCATACTTCTCTGGAATCTCTGGCATGAACGTGCAAGCACTACAAAAAAGAGACACATCTGTGACATTTTGGGCCAAACGAATTTTTTGTGTGTCATGCTTATGACACTTCTATGACGATAACTGTGACAAAACCCGGTATCATCATAGATGTGGTGGGCTCCTACTTCTAGGACAAAAAATCATGACAGGAAATGGGCTTTTCATCTTGGGCGGGCTGGAGACGCAGCTACATGACATTCTTTGGGCCGTCCATGATGAAAAAAACCGCGGTAGAATCGAGGGCGAGGAAAATATCGGGGAGTTCCCGGTTACCGGGGGTGGTCGGGGCCAAGCGATGCATGGAGGTTTGAGCGTTTCTCTCGTACACGTACGGGCGTGTGTGCGAGGCGTTGCGCTCTAACTGAACCCAAGCGAGGAGTTGGGCTCTAACTGAACTCGAGCGATTGCACTAGCTACGTTACTGAACCGCGATCGATCCCTTGCTGTTAACTGAACCCGAGGGATTCCTTCGCTACTGCTGCTAACTGAAGCCAATCGAACTCTGCTGCCTCCTTCCCTTGATGAACAGTGAGCGTTGTTGGGGGGGGGGGGGTTGGATGAACAGGACCCCGTGGTAGTAGAGGCCATTGCCGCTGGATGAACAAGACCTCGATCGAGCCGGTTGGGGGTGGATGAAGAGGACCCCGTCGAGGCCTAGATGAACAGGACCCCGTGGAGGGCTGGATGAATAGTAGCCGGTGGAGGGCTGGATGAACAGTAGCCCATGGAGGGGTGGTTGAACAGGACCCCATGGAGAGGGCTGGTTGAACAGTAGCCGGTGGAGGAGCGGTGGAGGCTGGATGAATAGTGGCTGGTGGAGGCAGGAGGGGAGACATCGTGGAAGAACAGTCGCATGTGGAGGCTGGGGGAGGTCGACGGTGGATGAACAGTAGCCCGTGGAGGCAGTCAACGGTGGAGATGAACAGTATCCCATGGAGTCCCATTTTGCGGTACCCCACACCCCTCCCGATGAACAAGACCCCTGTTTCGACCGTAGCGCTCCAACACAAGTCCGTTTCCTCCTTTTTGCGGTACGCCACACCCCTCCCAATCAACAGGACCCCGTTTCGACCGTAGGAGGTCCAAGAGAAGTTTGTTTCCTTCGTTTTGCGGTACACCAGACCCCTCCCGATGAACAGGATCCTGTTTCGACCGTGGCCGGTCGAACCAAGGCCGTTTCCTCCGTTCTGCGGTATGTTAGGACTCGTTTCGATCGACTGTTCCATCCAAGCCGGTTGGCTCTCGATGAACACGATGCATTCCGACCCAATCGGTTGCCTCCTGATGAACAGGACGATGTTTCTCCGTTTCGACCCAGCCGGTTTGCTGCCCGATGAACAGGACGCCACTGCTGCTGTCCGTTGCCTGTCCATGTACACAAGCCCCGGCCATTTGTATATATGCGCGAGTACGCGCTCGAGACCCCGCCCGTATGTACGTACGTGGCCATATTTTTTGCCCTGTTGCTGTACATACGTGTACAGGACCTAGACGGGACTGTGTGAACTGCTATGTCGGGTGCTCTACAACGACACGTGCCGCTACTTACTTGGCCACGGTTCATACTTGCAGAGAGATCGATCGACCTGTATGTACGTACACGTTCGCGACCAGACAGACAACGCTACGTACGCTTTGACCGGGTGGGTCCTAGTGGTCAGGGAGGATAAGGACGCACTTCCTTGCGTGCGAAGATATAAATGCTCGGTCCCAGCTTTCAGGGGGAGGAATCATTTTTATTTTGCGAGTAATAAGGAGGCACTTTCTTGTGTTCAAAGATGTAGCTAGTGGGTCCAGCTGTCAGCCTCACCGCCTAAAGCCCTCTTCCGATGGCTGTCCTTCGTTGACCACGTTGACCACACCGCGCCGAGAGCACCAAGGCGGTGGACGACGGCGAGGCCTAGGAAGGGAATGACGCGGAGCCGGGGAAGACGCGGCAATGGATGCCCACGCGGAGGGGAGTACGTGGGTTGACTGTTTTGGCTGTGGTGTGAGGCTACCGTCGCCGGAGAATAACAGGAGGTGTGGGTGAGTATAGAGGGATGGCATGGCCAGCGGTGGCAGCACAGCCAGACACGGGAGGCAGGAGCAGGCGGCACAGCCGACGCTGGTTTGGGCGGCTGGAGCAAGAAGACTAGAGGTTGAAGAAGCACGACGGCCGTTGGATGGACATCGTACGGTCACTGCAGCTAGAATTCGTTACATTGACTAAGTTGACAAAGCCCTTCGTAAACATCAACTTAGTAGGCCCACAGGTCAGCCTCCGAAATTGTGCACCCCAGATGTCAGGGGGAGGAATCATTTTTTGGGCGGCTAAAGCTAGAATATCCAAGATTAAAGAAGAAGCACGACATCCGTTGGATAGACATCCAACGGCCACTGCTGCTAGAACTGTGTGTTGACTATAAGTTGACAAAGCCTTGCATACGCGTAAACTTACTTTTTTTAGGGGACGCGTCAACTTAGTAGGCCCACAAGTGTGTGGCAGAGAACATATAGCCCATTTGCGATTTGTAAGAATGTACAACTCATTTTTGAATTCTAATGGAATTTACTCCAGCCCATTTACAGTTTGTTAAAAGTACAACCCATTTTCTAGCTAGGGCAATGATTAATATTTCAACCAACTGCTCAAAACAGAATTCAATAAAATTTCCCACATTTTGATGGGATACAAAATATTTTTATCCCGAAATTTTTAGTCAGATTAAATACAATTTCAATATAAATTTGTATTATGTAAAAATCCAACGAAATATTGCGCGCGCAACAATTAACGAAATTAAAAATTTTAAAATCCAAAAAAATATATTTTATAAACTAATTACGTGTTTGGTTTATTTTTTATAGTTATTGCCAAGTTTTTTATAATTACATCCCATTTATTATTTCTTAAAGCCCATTTTCTTGTTAAGCCTAATGCATCCCTCCCAGGAAAGATTTGCAGTCCAGCGGGGCGGAGAATAACAAGTTGACCTTGCCTGGGTATTCCTAAAAAAAAAGCATAGCTGAGCTAGCCATTTTCAGCTTAAAAAAAAATTAATATCTAGGCTGGATATCTGGCCTGGGCTAGACGGGCCACAACCCGCCTAGTTAATACCCTGCTCTCCTCTGAACAACAACGAAAACATCGCTCAAGAAAAACTTTGCAGTGCTCACAACTAAAAAACACAAATACTGCTCGAGCCGCTTGGTCCCAGCTGTCGGCCGCTCCTTGTGCAATTCTCTCGTTTATTGACTGCATAGGTTGACAATGGTGTGGGACCGTGATGTCAGGAAACTAGGAGGAAGCAAAAAAAATTATAGTTGTATATAATAAGGAGGAACTTGCGTACGTGCGGCTATATATGGCCCTGGTGGGTCCCCACTATCATCCTCTCCATGTAAAGTCATCTCCTCATTCCTCATGTCCGTTGACCATGTTGACAACGTGAGACAGCGGTGCCATGGCGAGCGCAACAACTCGAAGGACGACGGAGAGGGCCTCGCGGGCCGTATGGATGGTTTGATACAGCGCCCGCTGCTCATTCGGGAAGCCAGGATCGTAGGGCCACATGTCCGCGACAACATTGTCATTCTCTTATTCACCTGTGCTCACTGAGGAGACGGAGGTTGCAGCACAGGTCCTCCTGCGCTGGTTGCTCTTCCGCCATTAGGGCGTCGAAGTGCGGCTGCACCTGCTCTATGGTGAACATGGCATGAACCGGCTTGGACAGTGGCGCCGACTCCTGGTCGGAAGCTACATCCATCGTCTGATTGTCGTCGCTCAGCTCAGCGAGCCCGCTCGCGAGCCAGCATGTCCGGCTGCTGGACCGACCCGCTGCCAAGCACGAGTCTAACTGCCCTGGCCCACCCAGACCGCCTCCCTCGCCCGTGCGCGCTTTACGCCCGAAACGTTCAGCGCCGCCCACCCCGCTTCCTAGTGCAGCCGATTGCTCCGCCTTCAAATGACACAAGTGTCGTCCGTCCGTCAGTCTGCCGCCCACATTAATGATACGCGGCTGCCGAGGCGGCTACTCCGGCACCACACATCCGTCCCTCCGCCACCCATCATTGCTATATAAACTACTGCGCCGGCCATAGCCGCAGTCATCCGCCTCCGTTCCCTTTCTCCTGTCCACACCACTACTGCCCACCATGGCTTCCTCGCGCTCCAGCGCTCTTCGGGACGGGCAGACGACGGACCACAAGGAGGTGGCAGCCATTGCTGCCGACTGGCTGGCCGGCAGGCAGCCGGAGGACGACGACGTCCCAATGGCGAACATGGTAGTCAACAATCTGGCGCCAACCCCCTCCTCCACGCCATCCACATTGGTGAATTGCACCATGACCATCGGTGAGGCCCATGCCCAATACACGGACACGGTGAGGCAGAAGCGTCAGGACCAGTTCCGGGAGGCGCAGGCCGACGCCGCCTACAACCACCATCTCCTCCAGGAGCACCTGCAGGCGGAGGAGCAGATCACCGTGGAGTGGGCGGAGCAGGAGGCGCTGCTCGACTCGTACCGCTCCGCCCGCGAGGGCCGCCTCGAGTGCTGGCGGTACCACATGCGGGTGGCGCAGGCTGCGGATGCCTACAAAGAGGGCGATGAAGCAGGCGAGGCACTGTTTGGCGAGACTGAGGCAGAGGACAATGCCGGCTCCGACGAGTCCCCGTTCCGCTGGCGTCGACGAGGCCCTGCTCTGCTGAGGCCCTGCGGTGCCAACAATGAGGCAGAGGACACCGCCAGCTCCGCCGATGCACCGCCCCGCCGGCACCGAGGTGAAGGATTTCGCCGGCTTCGGCGAGGCCCTTCTCCGCCGAGGACCGCCACGCCAACAACGAGGCAGAGGACATCGCCGGCTCCGCCGAGGCCCCGCCCCGCCTGCACCGAGGCGGAGGACCTCGCCGGCTTCGGCGAGGCCCTACTCCGCCGAGGCCCCGCCCCGCCAACAACGAGGCAGAGGACATCGCTGGCTCACCTGAGGCCCACCCTGCCAGCAACGAGGAGCAGGATTTCCCCCGCTCCACCGAGGCGCCGCGCCGCCAGCAACGAGACAGAGGACATAGCCGACTCCGTCGAGGCCCCGCTCCGCTGCCAACGAGGCCGCACCACACAAAAAACGAGGAAGAGTAGAACACGGTAGGTCGCCACTGCTCGGATCCAAGTAAGGCCACCACTGCTACCCTCCTGTTGGAGCCAAGCTAGGCGGGTTGACCATTGACGGCCGATTAGCTTCTCGGCGGCGACGTGGAGTCGGAGAGCTATGTTGGAGAAGGACGCTGCTTCAGTTACTTAACTGCTGGTGCAGTTGGGTCACTGACACGTGGGCCCAACAGGCATCTAGGCCACATGTCAGTTACGCAACTGCACCTGCAGTTAAGTCACTGAAGCTCAGTCCGCTGGAGAAGAAGCTTCTGTTTGGCTCTGCCGAACACAGGTGGGTAGCTTCGGTTAATTAATTATACCTCCAGCGCACCACTTTTTAGTTGAAGAATGTATGAAATGTAATGAAATCCGGCATGTTTATATGAAATCCGACCGTGTATGAATGAATTTAGTTTGATTAGTTCGAAGTCTTGTATCACTTGCATTGGATGAACATGCAAAACAATATGTACTAGCATTATTCCCAGGGTGATCACCTCGTTTGCAGCAGTTTCACATGTACTCCCTCCGGTCCTTGTTAGTCTGCATACAAGTTTTGTCTGCAGTCAAAGTATCTCTACTATGACCAATCTTATAGAAAAAAAGTATGAACATTCACAATGTAAAATCAACTGACTTGAAAGAAATCTAATATGCGAAGTAAAAAAGGAACAAGGAGTATAGAGAGTTTGAGCAGCTTTTAAGCGTTCCTGTACATTACAATCAAACACACTGGCCTGGCAATTCATAGAGAACATTCAAAACAATCAATGATTATGCATCTCAGTGATTCACATGTCAGAGCCAATATTTACTTCACAATTAATGAATAAAGAAAAATCGATTGATGCTGCTGACAGCAAAGGGCGCCCCATTCAAAAATATCGAACGCATGTCTTCTTGCTAACCTCAATGAGCAAAATTTTACAAGGTTGTCCCATTCCAAAATGTCAAATGTGTGTTGTGTTGCGTACATCAATGAGCAAACTTTGACAAGGTTTTCCCATTCCAAAATATCAAATGCCTACAATTGTGGAATGGGCGGCGTTTGCCATCAGTTCGGACATTGACATGGCACCTCGTGCTAAATAAACCAGCTGTTCTTTTTGTGCAGTTCCACCAAAATCAACCAAATTCGCGCGTAGCCTGTATGATTTTTCCTTTATATGTTGCAACACCTTGAACATATCGGCACCTCCTTTCTTGTGGTGGAAATGAATGATTCGATGTATTCATGAACATTTTGTGCAGTTCCCATTGAAATCAAGCTGAGCACCCCTGTTCGCACAAATACAAAAAAGTGATTAGTATAAAGCAAATTGTACTATGAATTGACAGCTTAATTAAATAGGCACCTACATGGTTCATGTAGAGCACACTTTAAAAAAATGGAACTCACCGGAAAGAATCCTAGAACAACATTGTACTTGCACATCACACCAAAAAAGATGGAGATCTGTCAGTTCTTCTGAGCTGAAGTTAGTTTGGTCTTGTGGGGATTAATGTAACCATCCTTCAACTGCTCCTTCTGATGAGAAGATAGACTGGGCTTCTTCATCCTGGCATAATCGGAACTAGTCACTTCACGTACTCCATATTCTTCTTCATAGGAAGATGATCTTGTTGTGCAGAGACAAGAGGACAACTAAATGCTAGCATCCCTGTTTGCTCAAAAAAGGGAAAGGAAATATTTAAAACAACACAGATGAAGCACTTCTCAAGGACAATACCACTTTCTCATGACAGTATCTAAACAGTAGCACAACACCAATAGAGATGACAAAGCTCAATCATATGGATGAAATCCATGGGCGAGTACCAACCTTTGTCAGGAGGCTTATTGTGTAGAGCATACAGATCAAGCACTTCTCTGGAACCATCTGTTGTTATCTACTGTGGTTGCCATGCTTACTATATACTCCTCGATTAGTTTAATGTTTCCATCATCTTGTGCAGTTCCACTAAAATATATGGTATCTTCAAAGAAGATCCCTGTTTGCACAAGTAGAGATAATTACATATTACATTAAGAGTGGCATCAAATCACTAGCAAAACAATTGCTCATTCTAGCCATAGCAATAAATTAAGATGCAAAACTATATCATTACTTGTGTCATCACAGTTCCAGTGCTTCATTACAGCACTAGGAGTTGATTTTTTTTCTTCCGCTTGTTCTTCCACTTCATCACTTGGTTCAATAACATACAAGCTTCAGCTTCAATGTAAGATTTGGCATGTCAATTAGGGAGCACAAGTATAGCACTAAACAACGACATTAATTTTCTGATGAAAGTGGCAAAATACAGGCCAACAGTTGTGAAATATCCTTATCTTACCTCAATGGGATATTACGGTGCACATACAGATTGGAAGTCTTGTCTCCATTTGTGCAGTTCACTAAAATCAAGCAACATTACCGTATAAGTAGCACAACATATGAAAGCACACTCCACAATCATGTGAAAGAAGGCTAGTACCGACCTCTCATGACGCGGAATTCAAACAACTCACAAGAAGAAGATCTGAACCAAATTTGCCAACACGGATAGGAAGTAAGATCTCCTCTTGTACAGTTCCACTAAGATCAAACAATCAAGCAACATTGTCTTTGTGACAGTTTGGTTGAACTGCACAAAACACTCTTAAAACAAAAGTGTTTTGTGCAGTGCAACAAAAGGTCACAATAGCAACAAGGTGAACTAGATAACCCTGTTTACATAGAGGTGCAAAGGAAACAACTAGTGGTCAATAACGGTGGATGACACAGAAGCCAACAAAAAGAAGCATCTAACTTATCTAAATGGGAAAGAAAGCAAGATAGTAGCATTTCTCAAACGTTGGCATTGATTCATATTAATAGAGAGATTATATTAACAATAACATTCGTTAAACATGTAATTTCCTTTTAACTATGGCATTGCATCAATTTTCCAGCGGCATTATTAGAGGGTGTTTGTTATAGGGACTTTTTGGTGTACGGACTAAAAAAAGTCCCTTTCAGTCCCATCTAAACCAAACAGGAGGGACTTTTAGGGACTAAAAGTGGGCATTTGGGACTAAAGAAAGAAGACCCTGAGGGAGAGTCTTTTGGGACTTTTTCCAACAGTTGCCCTGCCCCGCATCGCACCTTATCTCTATTAGTTCATTACTAGGGGTAACATGGTCTTTTAGCATGTCATTTATTAACCTCTAGTCCATGTTTAGTCCCTGGAACCAAGCAGGTAGGGACTAGGGACTTTTTAGTTGGGACTAAAAAAAGTCCTATGACTTTTCAACCAAACAGGGCCTTAGATTAACTACAGCTAAAGAGTTGCACGGGACAACGGATGCACCAATACCATGTGCATCTACCTATGTATAAAGGGGTGATGCACAGTCTGTTGCAACAAAGAACAAACAACTAAGGAGCATATTTGTGTTGGTCCCAGTTTTGTTATCTTTAGACACCTTTCCCTATGTGAGCGCAGCAAATCTAGTCCTTATCAAACTCTACAGCTTGTCCCCCAAAACAAAAAGATCAGTTCGTTACAGATGTGCGTATTGCGTTTGTCATTGTTTTCCCTTTTCGACCAACGTAGGTGCTGGATAGCCAGTCTGTACTAGTACTTTCCCCCCTTCCTTTCCTCTTTGAACCACGTCCTAGATTCATGCTATACAACTTTCCCCACAACTTTCCCCCTTCCTTTCCTCTTTGAACCACGTCCTAGATTCATGCTATACAACATTCCGCACTACTTTCCTGTTTGATCCAACACCTAGATTCGAGTGCAGAAGCGGAAAAAGCCCACATGCAGCTAGAGCAATGCACGTGGAATAAGTAAATTATACCTTAAGGTTCTTGGGGTGTGGTTCGGTGGGCGACCGGAGGCCATTCTGCCCACACTATGTACCGCGGCAAGGAAGAAGGGGTAAGAGGCCCTCCCGCGCCGCCGCTGGGTGAAAGAGAACAGCTGCGCCGGTAGTGGATTCCCTCCCTCACCGACAGCGGCAACGTTATGCCTCCTTCCTTTCCCGGCGGACGGATCCTGCCGGCTCTTGGACCAGCAGTGGGTGGAGAGAGACAGGCCAACGAAGTCTTGTTTAGATCTGGAGAGGGTGAGAGAGTGTGAAGAGAGCAACTACAAGCGCTGAGGCTCCAGTGTGTATATATATATAGTGCAGAGAGAGTGTGAAGAGTGCAAACCCTAGAAAACAAGTGCCGAGGCTGCAGCGTATACGTGATAAGGTGATTATACGGTCACTACAAGATCGTATAGCTCTATATCCATCCATTTTGACCCGTGAAAGAATCCTCCTAGCACCGCCCAGATCACTTTCTCTCTCTGTCATGCGGGGCCTACCTGTCATTGGGTGGAAGAAAGAAGTCGAACAAAAACAAAATTATGCTCAAGTGCGGTTATCGAACCCGAGACCTCATGTTTGATGAGCGAACAGGTTAACCAGCTAGACCACCCTCATGTTATGTTCAACGAGAGGAAAATAACCTTTTATACATTCCAGCATTCGTGTGACAAGCATGCCGTGTTTTTTTGCGTGAGAGTCGTTGGGATTTAAATCATAATCGTGTCATGTGGCTTTGGTGGTAAGGTCATTTGGGATTTAAAGCAGTGTTGGTAGTACAGAAATAATGCAGCCTTAGTCACCTTACCTCTCTCCACATAGTATGTTGGGTCCCACCAGTCAGAGGGTGAAACAAACAAATTAATAAGAAAAATTAAAAGCACCAGCGGCGTATCTTACGTCACACATCCCGCTACTGCTCGTCAACACTGTCCAATTGATCCCTCTGTTCGCTCATGTACTATTTTAAGTGAATCCTTATTATAACATGCACACAATAGGCATGCGTGCACTCGCACACTAGCACGCAGTGGGCAGACACACACTAGTTAGCACACAACACGCACACACCGGCGACCAGCGACGAAGTTGAGGCTGCAGGGTCGTACTTCGGCAGCTACACGATAATCGTGCACACAAGGCGAGTAGAGCGACCTAGTGTGGGTGTCATCATAATCATCATTGATGGCCATGTCATCTCACGCAGATGGAGTTTGTATGCATTGCCCCACAAGCAGCGAGAGCTTGGACTTGGCGTAGTGGTAGAGCAACCGGTCAGCGACCTCAGGTGGCAGGGTCAACAAGGGGAACGGCGGACAACAACCGAGGTACTGCACGAACATGCGGCAATAGAGGCCAGCGTGCGACTTGAGTCTGTGCTAGTGCATGTGCATGCACTGCAAGCTGCGCGCTGCATGCAGTTGCCGCTACTAAAGGTAGAAAACTATATTTGCCACTAGTTAATCACAACTGGAGGTTGGTGTAGCTGGTTAGCCTGTTTGCCCGTATAAAGCGTGAGGTCTAGGGTTCGATCCACGCCCCCATGCTTATATTTATGTTCGTTCAACTTCTTTCTTCCACCCAATGACAGGTACGACCCACTTGACAGAGAGAGAAAACTGATCTGACAAGGCGCCATGAGGATTCTTTGACTGGTTATAAAATGGATGAATACAGAGTTATACTATCTCGCAGTGATCGTATAATCACCTCATCACGTGTATAGTGACTGTATCAACTGTATTCTGGAGTATAGTGACCAAGTGAACTTATACGATAAGTTCAATGACCAACAGTGCATTTTACTCTTTTAATTATTTAGTCTGTACACTTTGCTCTCTTCCAATAATTTTGGGCATTTGTATGCGACCTAAGTCAGTGTGCCACCGTATCTTGTACTACTCCCTCCGTCTAGGTGTAATAAGTCACATTAGAAGGTGCAGCGGGACCAAGGTGCAAGCAGATTGGAGGAGAAGGAGAAACTTGACTGGTCCTTCCTCCAATCAAAGCCCTGATTTCTGTCTCTAAACGCAACAATTAATCACAACAACTAAGAGATGCCATTTTAGCTACCATGCAGGGCCACATATTAACGAGCATGCAAGCCGACTTTGATTTCTTCAGTGATCAACGCGTAGTTGCGCTCCATGCATTGGGTTTCCGGGGGAGATAACAAGGCAGAGTAAGGAGTGTTTGGTTACATTGCTTATTACTCGTCTAGCCCAGCTAGCCAGCTTTCGCTTTGCCAACCTTGCCTGGTCAAACGGTTTAGTTCTTTTTTTACCAGCCTTGCCCCGTGAAAATCGCCGTCGGAAGCAAGCCGATCTGGCTCTCCTGAGCTCGCAAGGTTTTTCTAGCCCACCCAAGCTAGCTGGCCCACAAAAGCTAACATATTTTAACAGTTCCAAACGCCTAACCTTGCCCGGCTAGGCTATAAACTGTTCTTGCTAAGGATCCAAACGCTGCCTAAGTAACAACGCTCGCTAGCAACATGCCAGGAGGGGATTGAGATGCAAAGTTAATGGACGACGCCTAAACATTTTGGGAATATCTGATTTTCGTAAGATGACTTAACACCTAGACGGAGGGAGTACTACTCCTCAGTCTAGGTTTGATGGAATATTCGTCACCTCTTCTCTTCTTGTACGTACTCCATTTGTATCTCACTTCCCGTGGCTTTGCACTCGCACGATATTCCTATTCTATGAACCTGTGTGTGCGTGTGCGTGCGTGTGTGTGTGTGTGTTTAAAGCATGTGTGTGTTAGAGAGAGAGACACATCGACCTACTCCTACAGAGAGATGGTGTGTAGTGTACGATTTAGCCGCGAGAGTTGGTGCATCCTCTCGTTTCTGGGCGTCCGGTCGGGACAGGCGGACAGCTTCCATGCCCGCTCCTGACCAGCCTAGCCCACCCAAAGCCCCTCCATCACCTGCGCGCGCTTCCCGCCCAAAACGGTCAGCGCCGCTCTAAAGAATCAGTGACACATTAATGCTCGGGTAAAGCGGACGCGGCCTCTCACTGGCGCCTGCGTTGAAGGGAGAAGCGGATTCAAGAATGATTGTTGCTTTGTCCGTCCAACTTACTGCTGGGTCTATGTGATTTGACGGCTCATTGGTCATTATTACTGAGGTGGTACGACTGCCGGATATCCCACACTTTCGGCGAAAGGAGGTACTAGATTACAATTTTCCCCATTCTTACAGCGAAGGAGTGCGAAAGCAGTGATTACATGGCCCACCTCACACTATCACCATATTTTCTGGACACCGTGCGACACCTAACTCTTTACATAGTACTAGTATAGTACGTACTGTAATTTCCCAGCGAGATAAATTTGTACAATGCGATGAAGCTTCCAGCTTCTGTTTCATGTATCTTGCATCCAAGGTTGCCCGTTGCAACATTTCATCAAATACAAAGGAGACTAACATGCATGCTATTGCATCTCAATGATTGATAGATCATAGCCAATTTGTACTCCCGCTGTTCCAAAATAAGTGTCTCAACTTTATGCAAACTTTAGTACAAAGTTGTACTACTACTAAAGTTGACTCTTATTTTGGAACAGAGACAACTAAACAAAAGAACGATCCATGCAGACCCTAGCCCTTGAACCATAAACCCTACTCAGGCTTTAATTTGCTGGCAACGTTGGAGCTTCCCAAGAAATGAAGTTGGCAACCCTTTGACCATCGGATCATTTTGTGCAGTTTCACCAAAATTGAGATGAGCATCCCTGTGGCAAAGAAATTGAAGAAGCGTGATTAGAACAAGACTACTGGGACTAGTTGATGAGACATAAACTCATCACAAATACAGTACATAGAAGCCAGTAGATGTATGTGCGGGGCAAAGAAGTAGAGAAATATCCACATGGAGTGATGTGGGCAGCTGGGGCAGTGGTGCAAGCCGGCTGTAAAGGAAGTTGTACCTGAGGGATGTCGGGACGTGGCTCAACCTAGAGGAGGGCGGCGAGAGGCGGCAACTGCCC
This sequence comes from Triticum aestivum, assembly GCF_018294505.1. Lineage (NCBI taxonomy): Eukaryota > Viridiplantae > Streptophyta > Magnoliopsida > Poales > Poaceae > Triticum > Triticum aestivum. The sequence continues at coordinate 289,256,645 of NC_057814.1, read as the reverse complement.
ACGTCGCGGCAGTGAGCAAGGGACGAAGGAAACCTCGCCGGCTTTGTGAGAGAGAACGGCGGGGACCCCTGATCGGGACGTGCCGACAGTGGGTTTTCCCCGTCAGTGACGGCGACCGCATCTAGACTAAACATCCACCCCTTCCCCCGGCAGACGTGATCCGCCCGGATGTTAGAGATGTGGCCACAGTCATTTGGTGCGAGAGAGTGTGAAGAGAGCAACCCCAGCAAGCAACCGTGTAGGCTCGTCCTGGCTATGTATATAGTGGAGCAGTTTCCTTTTCTCTCCATATGAACCTATTTATATTGCGTACGTGCCACTGAAGAAAAAAACTTTATTTATAAATGACGCGGCATCGTTCATGTGTGGTTCCCGACTCTCCATTATTTATAAGTGAGTAACTACTACTAGACGCGTCAAATTATCACGTGGGCTGCATCATCTTACATAAATGAGCTCCACTGTGTCACGTGTGTGGTTGGGGAAGACGCAGAAGACTCAAAGAGTGCTACTAGTACACTACTACGTGCGTGGGTGCGTGCACCTCTTCTCTTCGAGCAAGGTTATTAAAAGTATAGCCCACTACTGTACTACCACGCGGTTATTATATATGGGCAAAGAGTATAGGCAGTAATAATGACTAATAAGCCCTGAAATCACGAGGCCCACCTTTCTCTATGTTTGACCGAGGAAGCAGCCATCATTTCACTCCTCGTTGAATATCCATCCGCTGCTATCTCCGTGAATAAATAAAAATCCGCTTCTACGTCCGTAGCATCGTTAATGATATAGCCATGTCAATCACGACGTAGAAATATCATTCACTGATACAATAGGGCTGGATCTAAGGATGGTGATTTTTTTACTTTGTCTCTTTCACTTTTTGTCTCATTTACTCATTTTACATAGGAGCACGTGTAGAGGATGGCTATTCCATTCGATGGGACTTCTTCATGGGGTTTAAGACTAAGCAGCTCCGAATTATGCCCGCTGCCCACCACTATGAATCGTGCCATTTATGATAGGGAGTAGTCCCATTGCAACAATGAGTTCCACTAGGTCTAGCACGTCCTGTAAGAAGAGATTGTCACGCAAAACATACATCTTGTTGCCTTCTTCCTCATACAGTATGTACCACTGGTACGTACGACTAGTACTACTAGTTCTCCTATAAACCTTGCGCAAGGCATCTCCAAAATATTAACCTTGTGATTGGCTCTTCGCCTCTTCAGGAAGTCGAGCAATAATGGTACTGCAGTATATATCGTTCTGGCTATCTAAGACCGAATGAATTGCTGCACGTCCACCACATGGGCGAGGGTCGAGGGGCGAGGGAGAGTGTGTACAATTACGTCCATTTCAATATGGACTACATACGGAGCAAAATGAGTGAATCTACACTCTAAAATACGTCTATATACATTAGTTTTTGGAGTATGTACTAGTAGTTCATATTGAAATCTACTAAAGGACATATATTTCAAACAATATAATAATCTCTCTAACCAAGGTAGGGACAGGAGTAAACGGAGGGAGTAGTAAAAATTTCTCCTCGTCCTGCGAGCCGCCGCGCGCGTGGGCGAGGGAGCGGGCGTAAGGCTAGTCATAGTGGGAGTAACTTAGGTAGTAACATAACACATCCCAAGATAAATTTACTGATGTGGCCTGGAGTTAATGAGGAGAGAGATCCTTGTGGTAACATAATATGTTACTGTAACATAACACACCCGGAGATAAAATGAGTCTATATCTCAATTAATGAAGGGTTGCATGTTACCATCCATATGTTACTACCCATTATGAATGTAGTAACATAGACTAGTAACATATTCATGTTACTAGTCTAAGTTACTCCCCACTATGACCAGCCTAAGGCGTAGTAAGCAAGCTTCACCTCATCCTGCGAGCCACCACGCCCGTGGGCGGGGGAGACAGCGTACTAAGCAAGCTTCTCCTCATTCTGCGAGTTGACGGGACACATCAAAAGTAATACGTACAGAGAATCTCCAGTGTATAGACCCTTGCCTCTAAGGTAGGCCCCACATGGTTTGCCTCTTTTTTAACATAAGCGTCAAGTCGCAATTTTTTTGTTCACCCGTGGTAGACAATCCCCCATCAAGTGGACAACCAGTACACGTGTCAAATTACCAGGTGGGCTGCCTTTTTGTACAGAAATGAGCACCACCGTGTACCCGCGTGGGTATGGTTGGGAAGAATACGGGAGTACGTGCACCTCTTCTCGTCGTGCATGTCCCCCACCTACGTGGGTGTGTGTGAGAGAGATACAAACCTAGACAGATGACGTGTGCGTTCGGGAGTGTTTTTTGTTGGGGGGTGTGATTTCATGAATGTATTTGTGGGAATATGTGTCGATGATATTGATAAGTCTCCAACGTATCTATAATTTATGAAGTATTCATGCTCTTATTTTATCATTCTTGGATGTTTTACAAACATTTTATAGCAACTTTATATCATTTTTTGGGACTAACCTATTGACCCAGTGCCCAGTGCCCAATGCCAGTTGCTGTTTTTTGCTTGTTTTTTACATCGTAGGAAATCAATATCAAACAATGTCCAAACACCGCAAAAATTGCTGGATATTTTTTATGGACCAGAACACCCAAGATGGACCAGAGCAGCACCTGGGGGATGCCCCGAGGGGGGCACAACCCACCAGGGCGCGCCTAGGGGCCCAGGCGTGCCCAGGTGGGTTGTGCCCACGTCGGTGGCCTCCCACACCCCCTCTTTACCCTATAAATGCACAAATATTCCAAAACCCTTTGGGGTTAACCTAGATCAGAAGTTCCGCCACCGCAAGGCTCTGTAGCCACCAAAAACCAATCTAGACCCTTTCCGGCACCCTGCCGGAGGGGGGAATCATCTCCGGTGGCCATCTTCATCATCCCAGCAGCCACCACGATGAGGAGGGTGTAGTCCACCCTCGCGGCTGAGGGTTTGTACCAGTAGCTATGTATTTAATCTCTCTCTCTCTCGTGATCTTGAGATGTCATGATCTTGATGTATCATGGGCTTTGTTAATATGGTTGGATCATACGGTGTTTTCTCCTCTCTATCTTGTTGTGATGAATTGAGTTTTCCCTTTGAGATTTTGTTGTTATCGGATTGAATACTTTTATGGATTCGAGAACACTTGATATATGTATTGCAATTGAATACTCGTGGTGACAATGGGGTATCGTATTGATTCACTTGATATATGTTTTGGCACTCAACTCGCGGATTCCCGAAGTGACATTGGGGTAATCTATGCATAGAGGTTGATGCAGTTCTTGTCTTTGTTTCTCCGGTAGAAATCTTGGGGCACTTTTTGAAGTTATTTCTGTTGGATTGGGTATTATGAATATGAATTTTCTTTGGTGTTATTTTAGTACGAACTCTAGGATAGATTGAACGGAAAGAATAGCTTTGTGTAATTTTAGTACGAACTCTTGAATAGATCGAATAGAAAGAATAGCTTTGAGGTGGTTTCGTACCCTACAAACAATTTATTCTTATGTTCTCCGCTAGATAGGAACTTTGGAGTGATTCTTGATCTCACTTTGAGGGGTGGTTATATGATCCAATTATATTAGCATTGTTGAGAGATTGCACTAGTGAAAGTATGGACCCTAGGCCTCATTTTCAAGCATTGCAATACCATTTTTGTGCCCATTTACTATTTGTTACCTTGCTGTTTATTTATTCAGATTATAAAAATATATTTCTACCATCAATATTACACTTTTATCACCATCTCTTTGCCGAACTAGTGCACCTATGCAATTTGCCATTGTATTGGGTGTGTTGGGGACACAAGAGATTTCTTGTATTTGGTTGCAGGGTCGTTTGAGAGAGACCATCTTCATCCTACACCTCTCACGGATTGATAAGCCTTAGGTCATCCACTAGGGAAAATTGCTACTGTCCTACAAAACTCTGCGCTTGGAGGCCCAACACGTGTCTACAAGAATAAACTTGCGTAGTAGACATCAAGCTCTTTTCTAGCGCCGTTGCCGGGGAGGTGAGTGCTTGAAGGTATATCTTTATATGTTGCAATTGAATCTTTTAGTTTCTTGTTTATCACTAGTTTGGTCTATAAAACAAAACTACATACAAAAATGGAATTTAGGTTGCATCATATTAATGATAATCTTTAAAATATCTTTCTTGAAAATGATGGTTCAGAAAATTGTGCTCAATTGTTAGAAGAAGAAGTCAATAAAATGCTTGGCACAAAATATTTGAATGATAAGCATGATTGCAATGTTGTTAGTGTGAATTCTTTGAATATCCAAAATGCTAATGATGATTGCACAAGTCATGACAAAAATGTTTCTTATAAGCATGTCACTTTTTGCGGAGTGAATTGGGAGTGCCTTTGCACACCAAAAAGGGAAGATAGGTTTTGTAAGAGGCATAAATATTTAGAGACAAAAAATTTGCAAGAGAGGCTAGATGATTGTGCTGAAAGATGTAAAAATTTTCACCATCCTTGTGAACTTTGAAATGAATGTGGTCATTTAAATCTCCAATGCACATTATTTCATGATCAAATCGTGTCCAAAAATTGTGATAACTTGATTACCCTTGTCACATCCCTAGCTTCTGGTGCTGCCTAGTGTGTGCGTCTTGCTTGCATCATGTTTAACGCTCATGGAAATTTGAAATGGGGATGTTCAAACCCTAACATCAAAAGGAATCCAAATAGGTTCAACTAAAATCTATTTCAATGATTTCAAAATGCCCTTTAAAAATGTTCATCATTTCTGGATCAAGGTGGAAGCATCTACCGAAAATGGTTTACATTTTTGCAAGACATATTTGGTCGTTGAATTAAATCAATAAGTATTTAAATTGGGGCATTTAAATCCTATAAATATTATAAATGCTCTAATAATTCTGAAACTAGTTGAGGGTTGTTGGGAATAATTTCAACAGTGCCCACAAATGTTTTCAGGCGTTTTAAAAATGGTTTAGTATTTTTACTGAATCGAAACAAATTACAGAAATAGAAAAAACAAAAATAGAAAAGAGAGAGAGGACTTACCTGGCGCAGCCCACCTGGCAGCCCAACCGGCGGCCCAGCACTGCTGGCCCATGCTAGTCATCCCCAACCTCTGCCAGAAGGCAGAGGCGAGGGACGGCACGGCGCGCGCGGGGGGGCGCCCTGCCACTTGCCTGCCTACCCCCTCGATGCTCTGGCCACTCGGGACGTTGAAACGCACCTCCCCCAGCCCTCTCACTCTCCCCGCGTTCCTCCCCCTCATCTGCTCTCTCCCCGCATGCGCCCGAGCGGAGCTCGTCGCCGCCGTCCACTGCCGCCTTGCCCACAGAGCCTCCCTCACGAAGCTAGCGTGCCCATCGGCTCCGCCTCATCACCACACCTCGACAAGCCAACGGCCATGACCTCGGGAGCCCCTCATCGCCGGCATCTTCGTCATCTTTAAGCTTCGGCACCGATGACCGCCGCCGTCGATTCGCTTGCTCCAGCTCCTCCCCGACCCCGCCGTGCTTCTCCATCGAACCGCTGTGAGCTGCTGCTGCGTTCCCCCTTTTCCCGTTGTTCCCCCGCGCCCTCTAGCCGTCGCCCCGCGACCATCGAGCTACGGCCATCGCCATGGCCGGCGAGCCTCGCACTCCCGAGCTCTTCCGCTCGTCTCCGTAGCACCCGCGTGCTCTCGAGGTCCCTAGGAAGCCGTAGAAGCCCTCGGTTGGCCTCCCCGTGCACCGTAGCGACGCCTGCCTTATGCCCGTGGCTTCGGCAGCCGCTCGGCTCAACATCCTCAGTAACTCCGGCGACCCTGCGCCCCCCTACTGCCTCCGTTGGATGCGCGGGAGGAAGGTCTACACCCTGGTGCCCTTAGCGCGTCGAACCGCTGCCGGAGCAGCGTCTCCCGCAAGCTTCCGCCGCGGTTTCGGTAGCCACCAGCCAACTCCAGCAGGCTAACATGGCGCTGGCTTAATTAGGCTAACCACCAGATTAGCACTAACTAATTAACCTCCTAGGTTACTGACAGCGGGCCCCCCCCCGCCTGCTAATATTTCGGTTAGGAATTAAGTAACCTCAATTAGTCCTCTGTTACGGTGACCTGTGGACCCCACACGTCAGGTTTGACCTGGACCCGGTCTGTTGACCTGCTGAGGTCAGCATGACGTAGTCCTGATGCAGCAAATACTTTCTGGATTTCAAATAAATCAGAAATGCTTATTTATTTCAGAAATATCCTAAAGTTCAAATATTCATAGAAATTAATCTATAACCCCAAATGAAATAATTAATATATGAAAAATGATCAGAAAAATCCAAAGATTCTGTTTATGGCATTTTCATGCATGTTAGAACAACTTATGGCTACTGTCTAGGACAAATCAAATAAATGGCATCTAAATAATCACATATGGAGTTGAATTTGAATCTTTGTTTCAAACCAACTTCATTTAATCTGCTTTCTAGTTGCATTAGCTCAAATCAGAACATATTTCCATGTCATATTCATGCACCATATTGTCGCATTGCATTGATTGTGTTCTTTCTCTGTTAGCCGGTATTTGTCCCCTCTGAGTACATGTGGTACCGACGATGAGTTCAATGACACCGATGAAGAGCTATACTATGTTCAGAAGTTCCAGGCAAGCAAACCCCCCATTGAACATTCCGATACGATCCCACTCTCTCGCTCTTGCTCTCTGTTACTGCATTAGGATAACAACGATTCAACTGTTACATGTTGTGGTAGTTGAACCCCTTTCCTCTGCATGACCTGTCTTTGCCATAGTAAATAGTTGAAACCCACTAGAATGAGTAGGAGTTGTTTGAGCCATGATGTGCCTACTCATTCATGCTTGTTGTCATGCCTGCTATTGCTTAGAGTTGTGTCAGGTCTGATTCATCGGAGATGATTGGAATGTGGTGAACATGTCCTACTGTTGAGAGCTAAGTGTGTGAACACGATTTGGTAAACGTAGCGATGAGAGGCCATGTAGGACTACATGGTGGGTTGTCTCATTGAAACCGTCCTCCGGAACTGAGTTCTGTGTTTGTGATCCATGAACAGCTACTACCACACATTGGGTTCCGGTAACTCGGCCCCTCTCGGCTTATTAATCAACCTGATCTTTGTCCAGGAGTTGCAAGTAGTTTCTGGTGTTTGTAGGTAGTGCTAGTAGTCTACCAAGTGGCACCCAGTACAGGTGGGCTTGGGACAGACTTGGTGCAGTGGCACAGTGTACCAAGTATCGCCCGTTTGGTGGGCTTGGGAACCCTGCTCACATCGTTTGGGTCCGTGAGCGACACCCCGGTCGGATCTCCTTGCGGATGGAACCCGAATAGGCGATAAACCTGGACTAGAGACTTGCATTGTTAGTCAGGTCGTGGCCGATACCCTCGCCAGGCTTCCGCTGGAAGGTTGCCGAGATACATGACGTGTACATGGCGTTAAGTGGCGAGAGCGTGTGTGAAGAAGTATAGCCCTGCAGGGTTAACATCATCTATTCGAATAGCCGCGTCCGCGGTAAAGGACTTATGGGTCGCCTGTACAGTTCATAGACAAGTGAAAGTGGATACCCTAAAATGCGCAAGATTAGCGTGAGTGCTATGGATGGCGTTCTCGTAGGGAGACGGAAGCGGATCCATAGTGGTGTATTGATATGGTGAATATGTGGACTCGTGTGCGGCACCTCAAAAGAGTTAATTGCAGTCGTAGTTCAGGATAGCCAGCGAGTCAAAGCTAGCTTGCTGCAGTTAAACTCCACCACCTCTTTGTTGATACTGATGCATATGTAGCTAGTTCTGATGTAAGTCTTGCTGGGTACATTTGTACTCACGTTTGCTTAATTTATGTTTTTTGCAGAGAGACTTCAGTCTCACTAGTAGTTCCGCGTGGACTTCCACGTTTAGCTTGTTACCTCAGCTACGATCTTGTACCCTTGGGAGGGTCTTCTAGATAGTCAGGCTTCTCAGCCTTTTTCATTTGTAGTTATCTGTACTCAGACATGTTTATGCTTCCGCTTGTTGCTTGTGTGCTCTGTATGTTGGGTCATGAGACCCATGTTTGTAATACTTGGCTCCTCGGAGCCTAATGAATAAATACTTTGAGTTGAAGAGTTTTGTTGTGATGCCATGTTGTATTTGCACATATCGAGCATATTGTGTGTATGATTTGAAATGCTTGGTATGTGTGGGATCCGACAACCTAGTTGTTTATCCTTGGTAGCCTCTCTTACCGGGAAATGTCTCCTAGTGCTTCCACTGAGCCATGGTAGCTTGATACTGCTCCGGAACACTTAGGCTGGCCGGCATTTGTCCTTCTTCGTTCCTGTGTCTGTCCCTTCGGGGAAATGTCGCGCGGTGTCTACCGGAGTCCTGTTAGCCTGCTACAGCCCAGATTATCCGGAGTCCTGTTAGCCCAGCTGCTACAGCCCGGATTCACTCGCTGATGACCGACACGTTCGTTGCTGGGTCATGTATGCCTGTCCCTGTAAGTTAGTGCCACTTTGGGTTTACGACTGGTTATGTCGGCTCGGGTTCTTTGTCATATGGATGCTAGCGACACTATCATATATGTGAGCCGAAAGGCGCAAATGGTCCCGGGCCAGGTAAGGTGGCACCCGTGGGAATACTGTGCGTGAGGCCTCAAAGTGATATGATATGTTACATGCTAGATCAGTGTGACTTAGGATCAGGGTCCTGACAGCTTTGGTATCAGGGCCTGACTGCTTGTAGGATTAGCAAGCCAAACTGGTCGAAGTCGTGTCTAGAAATGCTTTAGTTATATAAGGGAATTGATTGTGGAAGGGAACGTAAGGCTCTTTTTACTTCTTATAGCTCATGCCCTTATGATTCGAGTCATCCTATCTTTACTATGGGGTTAAGGAACTAGGCTTCTCATCTTTCTATCAGGATAACGTGTTACCAATCCGTAGACTTATAGGATTGTTGGTTAAGCCTCAGTTTTGTACCCACTACTTCCGTGTGTTAACAGTTGGTCTCGGAACCTTGATATTATGATGTTGAGTGGTTATGCCACCATTTTGCAGGATGTCTCAAATATTTTTGAGCATTTACAGCCGTTATGCTGTCCGAGTCATCCCAGGTTTCTAAATAGTCTGATGCATTTGCAAATCCCTTCTTTCCGTTTCTGATGTTCCTTTGGGCCAGATTAACCACACTAACTCGTGTGTTGAGATACTCCATTGCCTCTACATATATGTTGAAGCTATTATTATGACATTAGGGTATTCTAGAGAACCACCCAGTAATCTAGCCATGTTTTGTATTCCCAGTGTGATGATTCTGGCCATCATTCTTGAAAGCATCCCGTGATGCCATTTAGTAGTAGGTATTCTACTCCTGGGTTCTTAACCCGAGAATCACTCTACTCAGTTCCTGTTGATAGTGTTGCTCGTACCTTTAGGATATTAGTAACCTTTGCGATAGTCCTCGAGGTCCATGGTATATCCTTCTTCAAAATACCATGAACTGCTTATGGCGGGAGTTCTCTCGAACTGAGAGATCTTAACAAAAGTGCTCTTGATGAGTTCTCCATTATGGCCGAGACTCTACCAGTCCTACCTTTCTGCATGGGTTATCTGGAAGAAAGAAGTTGAGCTTGCTCGACCTACTAACCTATGCATCCACAACTCAGAAAGTTATATGTTCCTTTGAGTAGTCCCTCTTCATCTATATTCCGACCATCGTCAATCAATTGATAGTCAAGGGTATGTGTGTAGTTGTGTTATCAATGCCGATGATTCTTGTGGTCCATCAAGTCATTCTATTCCAGAGTGTCTAGGAGAAACAAACTCCAGTACCTCATCCATATCTAGGATTGGGTCAAAGCAGATGTATTCCGTAGACCAAAATGCCAATCTAGCTTTTGTTCTGTTCTACCTTAGAGTATTACCCTCTTTATGTCAAGAATATCATAGGAATTGCACAACCTCTTATGAACTCTTGATAGAGTGTTACTTCTCACCATTATCATTCATTCCTCGGTCTTCGTGTTATTGTAACCGGACTGCCGACAAGTGAACTATATGATGTGTGAAATCAATACTCCTAGCAATCCCGTTGCTTGGTAGTTAATGGACGATAAATTCATTCATAGCGTGTTGGTTACTGAACCATCATTCTAAGATTGATCGTGCTACCTAATCCTTATTTCAGGTGCACTCTTCGATCGATGAGTTAGGATTGTATTAATTCCTTGCTCTTTTGATCCTATCGTCTTGCCTTGAAAAGCAAGATTGCTCTCGAGCTTAGTAACATATCGGTGGTTCGTGACTTTCCGAATATCTTCTCGGAAGTATCACCAGGTTGTCCCCTGACTGTTATGTTGAGCTCTTGATCAAGTTGGTTTTCTTATAAACCACCCCTTTCTCCAAGGATCTGTGTTGGATACCCCTGAACTAGTTGGGTAAGCTAAACAATAACTTGGAGAGTTGGAAGATAAAAGCTTTATCTGAGTCGGTTCATTTAAAGGGATGTTTTTGTTTGTGTGTGTATTGAAGAAAGATGATATCTTCACCGATTGACACTCGTGATCAGTTGTTGGATCTATTATCTTACCAATCTTTGATTTGTGTATGGGCTATCGTCAAATTAAATCAGAAACAATGGTGTTCGTAATGTTGTCTTACCCATGGTTATTTCCTTGGGCTTACAACGTTATATCCTTTGGTCTGACCGATGTTATCGCCTTGTTCACATAGTCGTGGAACTCCATCATATGGAAGCCTGGATGGATTATTGTTGAACCCATTGACAACATTTCCATCTTGTCCATGATTCATGTTGAACATCTAAGTTAGTGATTGGAAATTTTTGAAAGCATTTCCTTCGTGCTAGCTCATGAAGTTTATGTTTGATGAAAGAAGTGACTTCCTTTGATTCACATGCATCTGATGCAAGTGGCCGCCGTGGATCCAAGAAAGATTGATTTTGCTTCCTCTAGAATCATCCCAAGTTAGTCACGCCTATGTGCGAAGTACTCTATGGTTTGATAGGTTGGCCGCCTCCAATCCATATGTGTTTCCTAGCACACCAAGCCACTGATTGAATTGTTCAGGGAGAAGAAGTTTCTTCATAAGAGCTAATCGTATGACTTATGTAAGGACTTCATTATCCGCAATGATGGTTCCCAACCAGAACTCGGTAGTGTTTTGTTGTAAGACTTCTACGTGGTCATGCTTGTCTTGGACAGCGTGTTCACATGTATGTAGCAGAACCAGCTCATGTTTTGGAGCTTGCTATCGTAGTTCATTTCCCGAGAAACTCGCAATGTTATCTCGTCGATTTGTGTTGCAATTCTTCTTTTCAGACATGTTGAGTCTGAAGTATCATGTTACCAACTAGATCTGAATTTCAGGCAGATATGATGGTTGGAACATTCCCAGCATTTGCATCTGGCTCCCAGCTTGCACCTGCCATTGTGCCATTCTACTATGGTCTGCACTTTCAGTAATTGTTATTCAGGGTCATCTTCAAAAGTAGGCTTACCATGGGTCCCATCTATTTCCGATGGTAAGCAAAAATCATCCATTGTGTTGTCTTCAACAAGGTAGTTCATATCACCCATCCTAGTCCGAGTATGTCATCCTTTCGAACTCGTTCAAAAGATCGATTGTGGTTGCCTTAGGCTGGTATAAAGAGTTTCACTGATCTTTGTATCAAAAGTAATTCTTATTGCCACTTAAGGGAATAACTCTACGAGTCACCTTCCGTAAGGTGCCCCGCTTTGGTGTTAAGGGCAAGTTAACTCCTTGCTACTTTGAAACGCATCCACCATTCTGTAAAGCGTGGAGTTGTTGCCTACCAAATTGAACCTTCGTCATCTGCCTCCATCACCTCCATATGTGTTTTGTGTCTCAGCTCGAGAGATGTTATCATGTCTCATTCCCTGAGTTGATCATGAGTTGCTCGATTTTCAAGAAGATCGGCTCTTGTGGAGTTCCTTTTGTCGTTATCATGTTGGATGAAGATCTCGAAGGCAAAGACGTCAAAGATCAATATGATGCAACAATCAACATCTTTGAGAAGGGCAGTTGGATCATGAAGATTGTGATAGTTCGATTCCTCTCTTCCTTTTACCCTACACTTGAATCTCGGGACGAGATTCTTGTTTAGTGGGGGCGAGTTGTCACATCCCTAGCTTCTGGTGCTGCCTAGTGTGTGCGTCTTGCTTGCATCATGTTTAACTTTCATGGAATTTTAAATGGGGAGGTTCAAACCCTAGCATCAAAAGGAATCCAAATAGGTTCAACTAAAATCTTTTTCAATGATTTCAAAATGCACTTTAAAAATGTTCATCATTTCTGGATCAAGGTGGAAGCATCTACCAAAAATGGTTTACATTTTTGCAGGACATATTTGGTCTTTGCATTAAATCAATAAGTATTTGAATTGGGGCATTTAAATCCTATAAATGTTTTAAATGATCTAATAATTCTGAAATTAGTTGAGGGCTGTTGGGAATAATTTCAATAGTGCCCACAAATGTTTTCAGGAGTTTTAAAAATGGTTTAGTATTTTTACTAAATCGAAACAAATTACAGAAATAGAAAAAAACAGAAATAGAAAAGAGAGAGAGAGGACTTACCTGGCGCAGCCCACCTGGCGGCCCAACCGGCGGCCCAGCACTGTTGGCCCGTGCCAGTCATCCCCAAGCTCTGCCAGAAGGCAGAGGCGAGGGAGGGCACGGCGCGCGCGCAGGGGCGCCACGCCACCTGCCTGCCTGCCCCTCGATGCTCTGGCCTCTCAAGACGTTGACACGCACCTCCCCCAGCCCTCTCACTCTCCCCGTGCTCCTCCCCCCCTTTGCTCTCTCCCCGCATGCGCCCGAGCGGAGCTCGTCGCCGCCGTCCACTGCCGCCTCGCCCACTGAGCCTCCCTCACAAAGCTAGCGTGCTCGTCGGCTCCGCCTCATCACCACACGTTGACAAGCCAACGGCCACAACCTCGGGAACCCCTCATCACCGGCATCTTCGTCGTCTTCAAGCTTCGGCACCGACGACCGCCGCCATCGATTCGCTTGCTCTAGCTCCTCCCCGACCCCGCCGTGCTTCTCCACCGAACCGCTGTGAGCTGCTGCTGCGTTTCCCCCTTTTCCCGCTATTCCCCCGCGCCCTCTAGCCGTCGACCCGCGAGCATCGAGCTATGGCCATCGCCAAGGCCGGCGAGCCTCGCGCTCCCGAGCTCTTCCGCTCGTCTCCATCGCACCTGCGTGCTCTCCAAGTCCCTAGGAAGCCGTAGAAGCCCTCGGTTGGCTTCCCCGTGCAACGCAGCGACGCCTGCCTCATGCCCGTGGCTTCGGCAGCCGCCCGGCTAAATGCCGTCGCCAACTCCGGCAACCCCGCGCCCCCCTGCTGCCTCCGTTGGATGCGCGGGAGGAAGGGCTACAGCCTGGTGCCCTTAGCGCGTCGAACCGCTGCCGGAGCAGCGTCTCCCGCGAGCTTCCGCCGCGGTTTTGGTCGCCGCCGGCCAACTCCGGCGGGCTAACATGGCGCTGGCTTAATTAGGCTAACCACCAGATTAGCACTAACTAATTAACCTCCTAGGTCACTGACAGCGGGCCCCCCGGCTGCTAATATTTCGGTTAGGAATTAAGTAACCTCAATTAGTCCTTTGTTTCACTGACATGTAGACCCCACACGTCAGGTTTGACCTGGACCCGGTCTGTTGACCTGCTGAGGTCAGCATGAGGTAGTGCTGACGCAGTAAATATTTTCTGGATTTTAAATAAATCAGAAATGATTTTTTTATTTCAGAAAATATCCTAAACTTCAGAAATTCATAGAAATTAATCTATAACTCCAAATGAAATAATTTATATATGAAAAATGAAATTAAATTAATTTGTTTATTGCATTTTCATGCATGTTAGAACAACTTATGGCTAGTGTCTAGGACAAATCAAATAAATGGCATCTAAATAATCACATATGGAGTTGAATTTGAATCTTTGTTTGAAACCAACTTCATTTAATCTGGTTGCTAGTTGCATTAGCTCAAATCACAACATATTTCCATGTCACATTCATGCACCATATTGTCGCATTGCATTGATTGTGTTCTTTCTCTATTTGCCGGTATTTGTCCCCTCTGAGTAGACGTGGTACCGACGGTGAGTTCGATGACACCGATGAAGAGCTATACTATCTTCAGAAGTGCCAGGCAAGCAAACCCCCCATTGAACATTCTGATACAATCCCACTCTCTCGCTCTTGCTCTCTTTTACTGCATTAGGACAACAACGATTCAACTGTTACATGTTGCGGTAGTTGAACCCCTTTCCTCTGCATGACCTGTCTTTGCCACAGTAAATAGTTGAAACCCACTAGCATGAGTAGGAGTTGTTTGAGCCATGATGTGCCTACTCATTCATGCTTGTTTTCATGCCTGCTATTGCTTAGAGTTGTGTCAGGTCTGATTCATCGGAGATGAATTGCAATGTGGTGAACATGTCCTACTGTTGAGAGCTAAGTGTGTGAACATGATATGGTAAAGGTAGCGATGAGAGGCCATGTAGGAGTACATGGAGGGTTGTCTCATTGAAACCGTCCTCAGGAACTGAGTTCTATGTTTGTGATCCATGAACAGCAGCTACCACACATTGGGTTCCGGTAACTCGGCCCCTCTCGGCTTATTAATCAACCTGATCTCTATCCAGGAGTTGCAACTAGTTTCTGGTGTTTGTAGGTAGTGCTAGTAGTCTACCAAGTGGCACCCGGTACAGGTGGGCTTGGGACAGACTAGCTGCAGTGGCACAGTGTACCAAGTATCGCCCGTTTGGTGGGCTTGGGAACCCTGCTCACATCATTTGGGGCCGTGAGCGACACCCCGGCCGGATCTCCTTGCGGATGGAACCCGAATAGGCGATAAACCTGGACTAGAGACTTGCGTGGTTAGTCAGGTCGTGGCCGACACCCTCGCCAGGCTTCCCCTTGAAGGTTGCCGAGATACATGACGTGTACATGGCGGTAAGTGGCGAGAGCGTGTGTGAAGAAGTACACCCCTGCAGGGTTAACATCATCTATTCGAATAGCCGCATCCGCGGTGAAGGACTTCTAGGTCGCCTGTACAGTTCATAGGCAAGTGAAAGTGGATACCCTAAAATGCGCAAGATGAGCGTGAGTGCTATGGATGGCGTTCTCGTAGGGTGACGGAAGTGGATCCATAGTGGTGTATTGATATGGTGAATATGTGGAATCGTGTGCGCCACCTCAAAAGAGTTACTTGCAGTCGTAGTTCAGGATAGCCACCGAGTCAAAGCTAGCTTGTTGCAGTTAAACTCCACCACCTCTTTGTTGATACTGATGCATATGTAGCTAGTTCTGATGTAAGTCTTGTTGGGTACATTTGTACTCACGTTTTCTTAATTTATGTTTTTGCAGAGAGACTTCAGTCTCACTAGTAGTTCCGCGTGGAGTTCGACGTTTAGCTTGTTACCTCAGCTACGATCTTGTACCCTTGGGAGGGTCTTCTAGATAGCCAGGCTTCTCAGCCTTTTTCATTTGTAGTTGTCTGTACTCAGACATGTTTATGCTTCCGCTTGTTGCTTGTGAGCTCTGTATGTTGGGTCATGAGACCCATTTTTGTAATACTTGGCTCCTCGGAGCCTAATGAATAAATACTTTGAGTTGTAGAGTTTTGTTGTGATGCCATGTTGTATTTGCACATATCGAGCATATTGTGTGTATGATTTGAAATGCTTGGTATGTGTGGGATCCGACAACCTAGTTGTTTATCCTTGGTAGCCTCTCTTACCAGGAAATGTCTCCTAGTGCTTCCACTCAGCCATGGTAGCTTGCTACTGCTCCGGAACACTTAGGCTAGCCGACATGTGTCCTTCTTCGTTCCTGTGTCTGTCCCTTTGGGGAAATGTCACGCGGTGTCTACCGGAGTCCTTTTAGCCTGCTATAGCCCGGATTATCCGGAGTCGCCCGGATTCACTCGCTGATGACCGACACGTTCGGTGCTGGGTCATGTATGCCTGTCCCTGTAAGTTAGTGCCACTTTGCGTTTATGACTGGTCATGTCGGCCCGGGTTCTTTGTCATATGGATGCTAGCGACACTATCATATACGTGACCCAAAAGGCGCGAACGGTCCCGCGCCAGGTATGGTGGCACCCGTGGGAATACCGTGCGTGAGGCCGCAAAGTGATATGATATGTTACATGCTAGATCAGTGTGACTTAGGATCGGGGTCCTGACAACCCTTGAGCATCATAAAGAGCTTAGTATTCTTTTGGGGTATGAAGAAATGAAACGTATAACTAAGGGTTTTCCAAATCGCGAGAGGTTTCTTGGTTTTGATCTAGAAGAAATTTATATGTTTTGTGTGGTAAATTGCATTGAGAATCCTTATATTTCCAACTACCTAAAGACAAGAAAACAAATAGAATATGAAGAGAGTACTAATTAAAGGGAAAATGTTTCCCAATACCCTCCTAGTGTTTATTATGATGAATCAGGTAACAAGGTGGAGTTTCCTATCCAATCAATCTCTTCAACAAGAAGCTTGAAAAAATTAATTAAACCCACACATGATGTGGTGAAGAAGAAGAAAAGAAGAAACAATAAAGGTAAAAAGGTATCTCTCCCAAATAATGTTGCTCCTATCACCATTGTGCCTCATGAAAGTGAATCAAATATGTTGATGGAGGATGATGATATTGAGTATGATTTTGTGATACCTACTAGTTTTTGTAATGATTATGATTGGGAAGACAACTGTATCCCTTATGATCTTGAAAATATTTTTAGCACTTGCTTGGAAGAATTATGATAATAATGTTTGCTATACTATTGGTGCCATTCATGCTATTGATAAGAATGATTGTGATGATATGCAAAACCACAAGCTTGGGGATGCTATATTTAATGAGTATGACATGTTCGATGATTTATTTGCTGGAAATAATGCTGGTCCTAAGCTTGGGGATGCTTCGCTTAATGAATATGATCCTTTGATTCCTTCAATTTCCATAAGAAAATTTATTATGATGATAGCATGCCTCCTATTTATGATGATTACATTGATAAAAGTGGGTTTGGAAGAGTGTCAATTCTAGGTAGTAGTAATCCCACTATTTTGGAGGGTGTTGAATCTTCTTACAATATTGATGAAATTGGATTTGGAGAGGTCATGACTTTATTTAGTGATACAGCCACTATTTTGGAAGAGGTTTCAATTGATTATGACAATGAAGTTGCTATCTATGATGATTATTATGATGACATGTATGCCACAAAGAGTGATAAATCTTCTATGCCTATGCATCATGAAAAAGAGTGATGTATGTGACGGTTATATTGTTGAATCCATTCATGATGTTTCTGAAAATTATTATGAGGAAGGAACTTATGCTCTTAAATATCTCAATAATGTCAAGTTTCTTCTCTATGTGTTTATTGTTTTGAAGTTGCACTTGTTTTGCCTTCCTATGCTAGTTGATTCTTGTTCACATAAGTTGTTTGCTCACAAAATCCCTATGAATAGGAAGTGGGTTAGAACTAAATGTGCTAGTCATATGCTTCATGATGCTCTCTTCATGTTTCAATTCTTATTTTTTTATACGAGCATCATTGAAATCATCATGCCTAGCTTAAAAGGCATTAAAGAAAAGCGCTTGTTGGGAGACAACCCAAAACTTTTACCTACTGTTTTTGTGTGTTCACATGATTATGCTACTGTAGTAATCATGTTCTATTGCTTTTGTTTCAATAAAGTACCAAGTAAAGCCTTTGGGATCATGTTGGGTGATAGTTAATTTGACCCTGCTGAAAAACAGAAACTTTTGCGCTCACGAAAATAAGTCTAATTTTCAAAAGAAGAGTTCTTTTGAGTTGATTCTTTTTGTAGAAGTTTAATATACAAATTTCTCACGTGGTCCTAATTTTTCATAATTTTTGGAGTAGCAGAAGTATGGTAGTTATCCAGATCATTACAGACTGTTTTGTTTTTGACAGATTCTGTTTTCAATGCATAGTTTTCTTGTTTTCTAGTTTCCATGGTTTATATTGCTCAATATAAATTGTTGAAATGATATTCTACAGTAGGAATTGTGTGGAAACAATTATGAATCTTGTCCTCGAGAGTACCAAAGTGAATGGTTTGTCTTTATCATACTAATCCATCTCACGAAGTTCCGTTAAGTTTTGTGTGATTGAAGTTTCAAGTTTTGGGTGAGATGTCGATATGAGGAGAATAAGGAGTGACAAGACTCTAATCTTGGGGATGCCCAGGGCACCCCAAGGTGATATTCAAAGAAGATCCAAGCAACTAAGCTTGGGGATGCCCCGGAAGGCATCCCCTCTTTCGTCTTCAACATTATCGGTAACCTCACTTGGAGCTATGTTTTCATTCGTCACATGATATGTGTTTTGCTTGGAGCGTCAATGTATTTTGTTAGGATTTGCTTGCTTTTATTTACAATAATGTTTTTCATCTTTTATTTCAATAAAAAGGTGGCATTGATAGCCTTTACTACGCTTATTTTACAAGTCTACATGTTTCTGTTTGAAAACAGAAAGTTTACCGCTGTTGCAAAATTTCCCTAGAAAAGTCAGAATGTGATAAAATGTTGAAACTTTTTGCATAATAAGCTCTGATAAATTTTCTACAGTGTGGTAGAATTTCATAATGTTTGGAGTTGAATAAGTATTGATACTCTTGCATTCTTTACAGACTGTACTTTTTTGGCAGGTTGATGTTATGCTTGCATTGTTTGCATATGTTTGCTTGTTTAATGATTCTATTTGAGGATAGGAGTGTTAAATATGCAGAGGCATTTAGTATGCAATGTTGAATAATAATTTTAGTGATTTGCTACAGTAGAGAATGATAAGGTTTTTGCATTGGTTTATACTAACTTATCTCACGAGTTCTTGTTGAGTTTTGTGTGGATGAAGCTTTTGAGATTTAGGAAAACCGTGATATGAGAGGAATTAAGGAGATGCAAAAACTCAAGCTTGGGGATTCCCAAGGCACCCCAATATAATATTTCAAGGAGTCTCAAGCATCTAAGCTTGGGGATGCCCTGGTAGGCATCCCACCTTTCTTCTTCAACAATTATCGGTTAGTATCGGTTGAGACTAAGTTTTTGCTTCTTCACAAGATGTGTGCTATTCTTGGAATTGCATTTTGTTTTGTTTTTCTTGCTGTTTTAATAAAATACTTAGATCTGAAAGTTTTTAAGTAAAATAGAGTCCTCAAATAGTTTCCAAGGAGGCTATGTAAGTGGCAGCATTCACATCCCGTCAACAAAGCTCTTTTCTTTGGAATTGCTCTTGTGCTTCACTTATATCCTATGAGTAAATTGTTGAATAAATTGAATGTCATGAAGTTGATATCTTATCATGCCTAGTGGTAGCTTCACATTGGGTTTAGAAAGTGAAATCTTTTGAGGCTTGACAATCACAATTTTGGTCATACAAGCAATTCACGAATAATTAGTATAAGGAAGAGAACTTTCACATGCAAATACACTATCCTGGAAATCTTTTGTGATTGTGAGCCTCCATCAAAATATTATATGCCAAAATTGTTGACGTTGGACAAGGAAGACAACGTAATGATTTATGTTTGTTCATATTAACATAGAAGTAATATTTTCACAGATCCTTCAACATGTGGTGCTTGCCCCCCATCTTTCCTAGCCAAAAATTCCGCACCAAGTAGAGATACTACTTGTGCATCCAAAAACCCTTAAACCCAAATCTTATTTTCAAGAGTCCACCATACCTACCTAAGGATTGAGGAAGATCCTTCAAGTAAGTTGTCATCGGTGCAATAAGGCAATAAAAATTGCTTCTAAAAGTGTTAGATCATTTAGTGTAAGAGAAAATTGAGCGTTGTACGAACTTGTGATGGCAAAGAATAAAAGCGACAGAATGCATAATAAAGGTTGCTATCATAAGGGGCAATATAACATGACATTATTTTGCACTAAGGGGTTGAGCATACAAAAAAATAAGCGCATGGAAACCTCTGCTTCCCTCTGCGAAGGGCCTATCTTTTACTTTTCAGTATTTACTTTTATGCAAAGTGTCAAAGTTTTTCTCTCTGTTCCTTTTTATTTTTCTCTTTTGGCAAGCATCATGTGGTGAGGAAAGTTCTAGGTACATATGTCCAGTTGAATATGGGTAGCATGAGTTATTATTGTTAACATCACCCTTGAGGTGAATACGTTGGGATGCAAAACAATAAGCCCCTATCTTTCTATGTGTCCGGTTGAAACGTTTTGCTCATGTGTATGCGGTGAGTGTTAGCAATCATAGAAGACTATATGATGGTTGAGTATGTGGAGCTCTGACTTAAACTCTGTTGAATTAGTTGAATTGCAATTGCTTGGTGACTAAGAACATAAGTTGTTGAGTTTCAAGAGAGTTCATTGTTTGAACCTTAACATGTGAATTGGTTGCCACTATAACATGAGAAGTTTTATAAGAAAGAATTGCTGTTATGATGCTAGGAAAAGTGATTGAAATTGTCATTGATCAAACTTGTGCACTTTGCTATCATTTATCTACTCGAGGACGAGTCGGAATTAAGCTTCGGGATGCTGATACGTCTTCAACGTATCCATAATTTATGAAGTATTCATGCTGTTATTTTATCATTCTTGGATGTTTTACAATCATTTTATATCAACTTTATATCATTTTTTGGGACTAACCGATTGACCCAGTGCCCAGTGCCAGTTGCTGTTTTTTGCTTGTTTTTTACATCGCAGGAAATCAATATCAAGCAGAGTCCAAACGCCGCGAAACTTGCTAGAGATTTTTTATGGACAAGAACACCCAAGATAGACCAGATCAGCACCTGGGGGGGTGCCCCGAGGAGGGCACAACCCACCAGGGCGCGCTTGGGGGCCCAGGCGTGCCTAGGTGGTTGTGCCCACCTTAGTTGCCTCCCGCACCCCCTCTTTACCCTATAAATTCACAAATATTCCAAAACCCTTCGGGGTTAACCTAGATCAGATGTTTCGCCGCCGCAAGGCTTTGTAGCCACCAAAAACCAATCTAGACCCTTTCCGGCACCCTGCTGGAGGGGGAATCATCTCCGGTGGCCATCTTCATCATCCCAGCGGCTACCACGATGAGGAGGGTGTAGTCCACCCTCGGGGCTGAGGGTTTGTACCAGTAGCTATGTGTTTAATCTCTCTCTCTCTCGTGATCTTAAGATGTCACAATCTTGATGTATCGCGGGCTTTGTTAATATAGTCGGATCATATGGTGTTTTCCCCTCTCTATCTTGTTGTGATGAATTGAGTTTTCCCTTTGAGATTTTGTTGTTATCGGATTGAATACTTTTATGGATTTGAGAACACTTGATATATGTCTTGCAATTGGATACTCATGGTGACAATGGGGTATCGTATTTATTCACTTGATATATGTTTTGGCACTCAACTCGCGGATTCCCGAGGTGACATTGGGGTAATCTATGCATAGGGGTTGATGCACGTTCTTGTCTTTGTTTCTCTGGTAGAAATCTTGGGGAACTTTTTGAAGTTCTTTGTGTTGGATTGGGTATTATGAATATGAATTTGATTTGGTGTTATTTTAGTATGAACTCTAGGATAGATCGAACGGAAAGAATAGCTTTGTGTTATTTTAGTACGAACTCTTGAATAGATCGAACGGACAGAATAGCTTTGAGGTGGTTTCGTACCCTACAAACAGTTTATTCTTATGTTCTCCGCTAGATAGGAACTTTGGAATGATTCTCCATCGCACTTTGAGGGGTGGTTATATGATCCAATTATATTAGCATTCTTGAGAGATTGCACTAGTGAAAGTACGGACCCTAGGCCTCATTTTGAAGCATTGCAATACCGTTTTTGTGCCCGTTTACTATTTGTTACCTTGCTGTTTTTATCTATTCAGATTATAAAAATGTATTTCTACCATCAATATTACACTTTTATCACCATCTCTTTGCTGAACTAGTGCACCTATACAATTTGCCATTGTATTGGTTGTGTTGAGGACACAAGAGATTTCTTCTATTTGGCTGCAGGGTCGTTTGAGAGAGACCATCTTCATCCTACACCTCTCACGGATTGATAAACCTTAGGTCATCCACTTGAGGGAAAATTGCTACTGTCCTACAGAACACTGCACTTGGAGGCCCAACACGTGTCTACAAGAATAACGTTGCGTAGTAGACATCAGATATCTCAAACAAAAATTTGACACATGCAATGTGTGTGAAATAGAGGCCTATCTATATCATATGTAGAGGGGGCGATCCACGAGAAGAGAGGGAGGGATCATAGATATTGATAGAGTCGAAGAGAGGATCAAGTTGGTGGGTGCAAGATCGATGAAGAGAGCCATCGAAATTGTGTGTGTGCAAGTCAAAGATATAGGGCGATTGACCTACTGGAACGTCAGAGGGCACATGGCAAGTTTGTGTGTGGCGGGGAGACATGACTAGAGCGCTCAATGTATCGGTGTGTCTATGGGGGGGAGGGGGAGGCAGAGACCTAACTAGACAGGTACAACGACTCATATATGTGTTGAGAAGGAGAGACCCAGCTATGTCTTGAGGGAGATCGGTCGACATCCATACATAACTGAAGGATGTGAAATAGGTTGGGACACAGACAGAGATAGAGATAGAGAGAGAGAGGAGAGGGAGGGAGGGAGACGGGTAGAGTGCTGGATGGGTGATGGAGTTGCTTCTCGAAGATGGTGGGAGAGGCCTACTAGAAAAACTGAGGGTAGAACTGCAATATTATCAATAAGAGTGGGGATGTGTTTCTGTGTGTGCCTGTGCGTGATAGATGTGTCGGGACGCATGCATGGATGATGAAGGGGAACCATGTGTTTGGTAAGCAAACCTAACTAGATCGGTAGATGAATTGTTGTTTGTCGGAAGAAGGGAGAGACATAACTAATGAGGTAGATCGGTCGACGCGTGGGGAAAAATGAGTTATAACGACCTAGCTAGCTATATGTATAGCGGGAGATCGGTCGGTGTACATCCATTTGTTAGAGGCAAATAAGGCCCAGCGACAGGGATAGACAGAGAGAATGGAGCTTGGAGGTGGTGCGAGAGGCCTAGCTACTAGCTAGATAGGGGGAGGAGTGTGCGATTGTGAGATCGATGAAAGGAGGTGTCACATCCTAGCTAGTTCATGCATTAGAGTGTTGCATCATGTCTACTTTTCACAGAAACTTGAAATGGGGATGCCAGAAACCCCAGCACCCCCCTGAACACAACTAGGGTTTACTAAAATCCTTTTCAATGAACCTGAAATGCCCTCCGTAAATGTTCACCATCTTTGGTCCTGGCTAAAACCTCTGCCAAAAATGGTTTCATATTTTTGGAGGCCATTCTAGATTTTTGCACCAAGCCATAAGTATTTGCATTTGGGCAATTTAAATCCTATAAATATTTTAAAATGCCCAAATAATCTTGAAGGTATTTTTAGGCTGTTGAGAATATTTTCAAATGTGCCTCTGAATATTTTCAGGATTTTCCTAAATGGAATAGTATTTCTAATATTTCAAAACACAGAACAGAAACAAATAAAAAGGAAAACAGAAAGCAGAGAAGAAACTTACCTGGCAGCCCACCTGGCGGCCCAGCACTGTGCTGGCCCATGGCCAGTCAGCTGCTTGCTCCCGCCAGAGCAGGCACAGAGGTGACGCCGGCGTGCGCGAGCTCGCCACGACGCCACCTGCTTGCCGCCTCGCCCGTGGACGAGCTGGACGACCTCCACGTCGTGCCCCCGAGCCCCTGGACACCTCCATTCGCCCCCATCACCTCTCCCTCGCTCTCTCTCGCCATGGCCGAATCAGCCGCCGTCGTCCCGCCGACGTAGCCGCGCCCACCGTCGTTCTCGTGCCGCCCCACCGTGTCCAGCAGCTCCGCCGTCGCCTTCTCCTTCGAGCAAGTCGGGCCCCGAGCGCTCGCTTGCCCCGAAGCCACTGCTCCGACCTCGCCTTCACCGCCCACCGCCGGAGATCCCCTCCGCCGTCACCACCGCAGCAGGTCGCCCCCGACCTCGCCGTCCACTCCGTCGCAACCACCGTGAGCCTGGCCACCTCCCTATCCTCTCCATTCTCCCTCTCGAGCTCCGTAGCAACTGCACGTAGCTCACCCGCACGCGTCGCCGCCGAGCTCGTCGCCGACGAGGCTCCGGCCATCCAACGGTCGCACCACCATGGCCGTTAGCTTCACTGCATCGCCAGGAGCCCGTAGCACCATCGCACGGCCCTCGCCGTGCTCTGTAGTGACGGGTTCGACTACACCCGCACCCCGGCAACCGCACAGCTCGTCGCCGGCGTCGATTCCGGCGACCCCGAGCTCCACCACCACCACCAATCGATGCGGCTCGTTCCCAGCTGCGTGTAGATGCTCTCCGCCGCCCATTTGGTCGCCGGAGCACGGATCCCGCACCCCACCTCCGCGTCTAGCCTCGCTGGCAGCTAAACGCCGGCGCTTCCGCCCAGTTTACCAGGGGTTTGACCTCCCCCGGGTCAATGACAAGTGGGGCCCGCCTGCTAATTAACCTGGGTTAGATTTAAGTTAATTCTAATTAGTTTAATTATCTAACAGTGACACTGACACAGGGGACCCACACGTCAGGTTTGACCTGGACGACCCCGTTGACCGCTGACGTCATCATGACACACTGCTGACGTAATAAGTAATTTAATTACTGGAATTATTTCTATACAGGAAATTCCAGAAAATATCACAAACTTCAAAAAATCATAGAAAATAATCTATAGCTCAGAATGAAAAGATTTATATATGAAAAATGATCAGAAAAATCCATTCTATCCATCTGTACTGGTTTCATGCATGTTTAAGCAAATTAACCTACTGTTTAATGCAGAACAAGATAAAGCACTAAAAAGGGCCACATATGAACTTGGAATTTGAATCTTTGATCCAAAATAGTCCAAACCCATCTGGTCTTAGTTGCATTAGCCCAATACATCCATTTTGCCATGTCTCATGCATGCATCATATTGTTGCACTTTGCTTGGTGTTGATTGTGTTTCGTTGTGTTCATCGTGGTAGGTCCTGCCTCCGAGGATATTCACGAGTATCCAACTGAAGGGCAGTATCCCACCACCACTCCGTCAGGCAAGCAACCCATTGATCATTTCGATACAAACCCATCTTCTCGCTTCTACTCTCATTTACTGCATTAAGACAACACGATTCAAACTGTTGTGTGTTGCGGTAGTTGAACCCACTTTCCTTTGCATGACCTGTCATTGCCACAGTAACTAGATGAAACCCACTAGCATGTGTAGGAGTTGATTGAGCCATGTTGTGTTCCTACAATGCTATGCTTGCTACACTTAGAGTCGTGTCAGGTCTGGCTCATCAGGGTGATGAACTAGAGTGAAAGCGTGTGTCGGTAATGAGAGTGAGGTGTTGAATACGATTTGGTAAAGGTATCGATGGGAGGCCATGTAGGAGTACATGGTGGGTTGTTTCATTGAGACCGTCCCTAAGAACTGAGAACTGTATGCATGATTTAAGATTCAGCTACTACCACGCATTGGGCCCGAAACCAATGGACCCCCTCGGCTTCTTAATCACCCTTGTCCTCTGTCCAGGAGTTGCACGTAGTTTCTGGTGTTTGTAGTAAGCTGGAGGCCGTGGATGGCGCTGACCAAGGGGTGGGCTGTGATGCGGTAGGCTCGTAGCACGGTGTAACGAGTCGCCCGTTTGGTGTCCGGGAACCCGGCACACATCGTTTGGGGCCGTATGTGGAAACCTCGGCCGGACTCCTTGCGGATGGAACCTGAGTAGGCGATAAACCTGGACTAGAGACTTGAGTGTTTAGGTAGGCTGTGGCCGACACCCACGCTGGGCTTCCGCTTGAAGGTTGCCGAGTACATGTCGTGTAGCGAAGGTAAGTGGTGAGAGCGTGTGTGACGAAGTACACCCCTGCAGGGTATAAAACTATTCGAATAGCCGCGTCCGCGGTAAAGGACTACTTGGTCGCTTATGCAGTTCATAGACAAGTAAATGGATACCACTAAAAGCCTCAAGATAAGTGTGAGTACCGCGGATGGCTCTCTCGTGGGATGATGAGGGAGGATCCACGGTGGAGTATTGAGATGGTGATTAGTGGACTCGTGTGCGAAAACTATTTTACAAGTGGTGTCTCGTAGGATAGCTTAGCCAAGAGTCAAAGCTGGCTTGCTGCAATAACTCCACTACCTTCTTGAGAATGTGCATATATAGTAGGATCTGTTGTAATACTTGCTGAGTACCTTTGTACTCATGTTGCTTCAATTACTGTTTTCAGACGACAACACCGCCCCTTCCGATGGGTTCTATGTAGAACTCGACGACGACGAGTGACTTGCCACCCAGGTGGTGATCTAGGCTTGTGAAGGGCCTACGTAGATAGACAGGCTTCGTCAAGCCTTCTTTCTTTCTAGTGTCTGTACCCAGACAAGTTGCTTCCGCATGTGTTTGTATGATTGAATGACTTGAGTGTCGGGTCATGTGACCCCTATCTGTATGAACATGTTATGTAAGGCTCTCTGGAGCCCTTTAAATAAAGTACTTTGAGTTGTAGAGTTTTGTTGTGATGCCATGTTGTATTTACACATATCGAGCATATTGTGTGTATGATTGAAATTCTTGGTATGTGTGGGATCCGACAATCTAGTTGTTTATCCTTGGCAGCCTCTCTTATGGGGAAATGTAGTCTAGTGCCTCCTTGAGCCATAGTAGTCCGCTACAGCCCGGTTCACCGGAGTCCTGCTAGCCCAGCACTACTGCTCTGGACACTTGACTGGCCGGCATGTGTTTCATGTCGTTCCTGTGTCTGTCCCTTCGGGGAAATGTCACGCGGTGACATCCGGAGTCCTGCCTAGCCTGCTACAGCCCGGGTTCCCAGAGTCCTGTTAGCCCAGTACTATAGCCCGGATTCACACGCTGCTGACCGACACGTTCGATGTTGATTCATGTATGCCTGTTCCCATATGTTAGTGCTGCTTTGGGTTCACGACTAGCCATGTCGGCCCGGGTTCTCTGTCATATGGATGCTAGCGACATTGGCATATACGTGAGCCAAAAGGCGCAAACGGTCCCGGGCCATGGTAAGGCGACACCCGTGGGAGTACCGTGTGTGAGGCCGCAATGTGATATGAGGTGTTACAGGCTAGATCGGTGTGACTTAGAATCGGGGTCCTGACAGCGTTGGCATCAGAGCCGGACTGCCTTTAGGTGCGTTAAGCCAAACTGGTCGATGTCGAGTCTAGAAATGCTTTAGTTATATGTAGGGGGATTTATTGTGGTAGGGAACTGAAGGCGCTTTTACTCCTTTACCTTATGCCCTCTGATCTGAGTCATTCTCTTCTCATTCTACGTGGGTTAAGGACTAGGCTCTCTTCTCTCTATTAGGTTCACGTGTTACTAATCCGTAGTAACTTATAGGATTGTTGGTTCCATGCTTCGATTCAGTTTCTACTACCTTTAGTATGTTGTCGGTTGACCCAGAACCTTGATATGATGTTGTTGAGTGGTTTTGCAAACTGTTGCGAATGTCTCAAATCTTTTTCCGAGCATTTACAGCCGTTATGTTGTCTGAATTCTCCTAGAAATTCTAATGCCTTGCATTATTTCGTGCTTTCAGATGGCCACCCGTTCCCAGAATCAAGTGGTTCGTCTGAACCGGTGCCTCGATGTACCTGGTCACACGGCCATGCTGGTCCGAGTGATGGTTGAGACAGGCTATCGATGGTATCCCGAGTATACCGTCGAGGAGCAGTTTTGAGACTTTAATCAAAGCCAATATTGTTGCACAGTCAGGATTTACCCTTCCTCTCCTGGAGCTACTAA
Source organism: Triticum aestivum (assembly GCF_018294505.1). Taxonomy (NCBI): domain Eukaryota; kingdom Viridiplantae; phylum Streptophyta; class Magnoliopsida; order Poales; family Poaceae; genus Triticum; species Triticum aestivum. Next base: position 289,228,808 of record NC_057814.1, on the reverse strand, counting down.
ACCCCTCCATTGCAGTTATGGACTTGGGGTTACCATCGAGATGTCCGTGCAGGATGCAGCTTACTCAATGATGACTATCATACGAGCCAGAACTGCCTTGCTTCAGAACACTGACTTCCGCTATATGCCAGCATCACTCCCTGGGGCACAAGGGTACTATCAGGCTACCTATTGTGATCCTACCCATGAGGATTCACTACTCCGCACCACCACCGAGATGCTTGAGGACAAGGACCGTGAGAATCGTGCCTTGCGAATGGAGCTCTTTAATGCTCGTTCTGATCACTGGGCCACTCTGACACGGTTTGTACCTGCCGTGCAGGCTGGGTATATGGACATGAGGGACTTGTACCCCGTGCGGTCTGGTCTGCTAGAATGTATGGAATGGCGTGATGTAGGAGGCATCACCCCTCCTCGTGGACCCCGTCTGCCACCGTTTGTTGGACCAAGGCCACACCCGAGTCCTTATGGACCGCAAGCTCCACAGGACCGACTGTTTCCAGATGATCATGTTCAGCTTCCAGGACATGGCGGTGATTTCTATGAAGATTACTACGGAGACGTCTGAGTTGGTGGTAGTTCCACTAGTATTGTAACAGTTGCATTCCCCACAGTCCTGCGTGTCTTGTGGGATACGACTTGGTGTGTATCACGTTCCGTAGGTGTAGAAAAATAATGTATAGGAGCTTGGAATGCCTCTAATGAGATGTATCGTCTTTCATCGTAGCTGTACTCCAGCCTGGGCTTGTACTAAACTATGTATGGTGCGTATGACCGTTGGTATATATATATGTTTCTATATTACCATGTCATACTGATGATCATCTCTGCATTCCGTGTTATCCATTACATTCCGTATTTCCCTGCCAAAATTTAGCCATCCTTGTCTAAACCGCTATCTTGTTTGTCCTAGGATGGTCAACACCCGCAACAACCCTGCTGTCCAGGCGCAGGGTGAAGCCAATGCAGTTAGGGGGGAGAATCTGCCTCAACCGCCTTCTCTGGCCGAAGTCATGCTGGAGGCAGAAAGAAACAAGCGTGAGACTAACCGCTCGCTAGAGCGAATTGAGCAGAATACTGCACATCATCAGAGGAACGACTTGGTGTCCATCAATGACTTTATCAAGTTGTACCCACCGAAGTTTAACCATTCCGTCGAGCCCCTCGATGCGGATGATTGGCTTCGCAGCATCACCCATAAGCTACGTTCTGCCAACGTAGCCGAAGCTGATAAGGTTACCTACGCTGCCTATCACCTCGAAGGCCCTGCTAGACTCTGGTGGGAAAACTTTGAGGCTATGCGCCCAGCCGGCCAAATCACTACTTGGGCTGAATTCAGTGAGGCTTTCCGTGAGCATCACATTCCGGAGGGTCTCATAGATCGTAAGCGGGAAGAATTCTGCAACTTCACCCAAGGCAGACTGACTGTGGATGCATACAGCCGTGAGTTTGGAAATTTAGCACGCTATGCTCCTGAAGAGGTATCCATCGACGCCAAGAAGCAGGCAAGGTTCCGCAAGGGACTTAGCCCCGAGCTTCATCGTGATCTTCGTCTGCACGAGTGCACCTCTTTCCAGAAATTGGTCAATAAGGCCATCAGTGCTGAGACAGGACAGACTGACTACGACGCTTCACGCAAGCACTCTCGCGATTTTGGTTCCTCATCCGGCTCCGGATCTCAGAAGCGCCGGGTCTGGATTCCGAACACTGCTCTGCCACCTAGGTTCACTCCGAGGCCATCCTTTGAGGCGCCTCGCCCCAACCAGCAGTATGCACCGCCCAAGGTCTATGGTGGCCCCGCTGCTAATGCTGCTCGACGCCCCAATGTTGTGACGTGCTTCAAGTGTGGAGAAACGGGTCACTATTTGCGCGAGTGCCCCCGAAACAACCCCAATCAACCTGGACAGTCTGTTGGCCGTGGTAAGCCAGCAGGAAAGACTTACTACGTCAAGCCAGCCACCACTGCACGTGGCCATGTCAACTATGTTTCAGCTGAAGAAACTCATGAGGATCCCAACGTCGTCCTTGGTATGCTCCTTGTTAATTGCCATCCGGCAACTGTTCTTTTCGATACTGGAGCATCTCATTCATTTATCTCTGAGAGCTATGCTCGATTGCACAACACCACATTTTGTGACATGCCCACCTCCATGGTAATCCAAACCCCTGGTTCTAAGTGGCAAACCTCTAGGATAAGCCATGGAAATTAAATTCTTGTCGACAGATTGGTCTTCCTAGCATCACTAATAGCTCTCAAGTCCTCGAACATAAACATCATCTTGGGTATGGACTGGATGTCAGCCCATTATGCTAAGATTGATTGCTCTACTAGGACTGTTCAACTCACCCATCCGTCGGGCAAGATAGTCAATGTTCTGACCCGAGTGTCTAAGCGTCAGCTTTACTCATTAAATGCCAATCCTCTTCCAGACCTTGAAGATGTTCCGGTAGTCCGTGACTTCCCGGATGTCTTCCCAGACGAACTGCCAGGTATTCCACCTCACAGGGATGTCGAGTTCGTGATAGACCTTGTTCCAGGAACCGTCCCAATCTCTAGAAGACCTTATAAGATGGCACCCCTAGAGCTAGCCGAGCTTAAGAAACAACTCGACGAGTCCTTGAAAAAGGGTTTCATCCGTCCTAGTTCTTCTCCGTGGGCTTGCCCCGTCCTCTTCGTCAAGAAGAAGGATGGTACAGATCGGATGGTTGTAGATTACCGACCTGTCAACCTAGTCACTATCAAGAACAAGTATCCGCTCCCCAGGATCAACGACCTGTATGATCAGCTCGCTGGATCCTCAGTCTTCTCTAAAATGGATTTGAGGTTGGGCTACCATCAAATCAAAATCAAGAACGGGGACATTCCTAAAACGGCCTTTGTTACTCGTTATGGCCAATACGAGTACACCGTCATGTCTTTCGGTTTAACCAATGCTCCAGCCACCTTCTCTCGGTTAATGAACTCGATCTTCATGGAGTATTTGGATAAGTTCGTCGTAGTATACCTCGATGATATACTCATCTACTCCAAGAATGAGGAAGAACATGCCGAGCATCTAAGACTAGTATTGACGAAACTTCGAGAGCATCGCCTTTATGCTAAATTCTCTAAGTGTGAATTCTGGTTGCCAGAAGTGACCTATCTAGGCCATGTAATCTCTGGTAAGGGTATTGCTATCAATCCCGAGCGAGTTCAAGCCGTCCTTGACTGGACTCCACCTGAATCGGTCAAGCAAGTTCGGAGTTTGCTTGGCTTAGCGAGCTACTGTCGCCGCTTCGTCGAGAATTTCTCCAAGGTTGCTAAACCTCTAACTGAACTCCTCAAGAAAGATTAAAAGTTCGAGTGGACCCCACAGTGCGAGTTCAGCTTTCAGGAACTGAAAAGACGCCTGACATCTGCTCCCGTACTCATACCACCAGATTTTTCTAAGGACTTTGTTATCTATTGCGACGCCTCGCGACAAGGACTAGGTTGCATACTCATGCAAGATCGTCATGTGATTGCCTGCGCTTCCCGACAGTTGCGTCCACATAGGGATAATTATCCCACACATGATCTAAGAGCTTGCAGCCGTAGTCCATGCACTCAAGACATGGCGACATTACCTTCTCGGTAATCGTTGCGAGATTTTCACCGATCACCAAAGTCTGAAATATATTTTCACCCAACCGGATTTGAATCTCAGGCAAAGACGTTGGGTCAAGTTGATCACAGATTACGACTTAGGAATAACTTACACCCCGGGCAAAGCCAACGTCATGGCTGATGCGCTAAGCCGTAAATCTTATTGTAACAACTTGATGTTACAACAAAGTCAACCACTTCTCCACGAGGAATTCTGTAAGCTTAACCTTCACATTGTTCCTCGAGGGTTCCTATCCACCCTGGTGGCGAAACCTACCCTTACGGATCAGATCATCAAAGCTCAGAAGGTAGATCCGGGAATCTCCCGTATTAAGAGAAACATCAAGAAAGGAGTTGCGGATTGTTTCTCCGTTGATGACCAAGGTGTTGTGTTCTTTGGAGACCGTCTAGTGGTTCCCAAGGTACGCAACCTGAGGCGATTGATCCTTAAGGAAGCTCATGAATCTCCGCTCACCATTCATCCCGGTAGTACTAAAATGTATCAAGACCTACGCCAGAGGTTTTGGTGGACTAGGATAAAGAGAGAAATTGCTCAATACATTGCTAATTGCGACGTCTGTCGTCGTGTTAAAGCAGAGCATCAACGGCCTGCTGGCACCCTTCAACCTTTGGCTATTCCTGAATGGAAATGGGATAAAGTCGGTATGGATTTCATTACCGGGTTTCCCAGGACCAAGAGAGGGAATAATGCTATCTTCGTTGTTGTTGATCGTCTTTCCAAAGTAGCCCACTTCCTACGTGTTCATGAGAGTATAACCGCGAGCCAGCTAGCTGACTTGTACATCTCCCGAATAGTGTCTCTTCATGGTGTTCCATTGGAAAATAATTCAGACCGTGGAAGTCTATTTACCTCTCAATTTTGGGAAAGTTTCCAGAATGCTATGGGAACTCGTCTCTCCTTTAGCACCGCCTTCCACCCTCAATCAAGTGGTTAGGTAGAACGAGTTAATCAAATTCTGGAGGATATGCTCCGAGCTTCTGTCATCTCTTTCGGCATGGATTGGGAGAAATGCCTTCCATTCGCCGAGTTCGCTTATAACAATAGTTATCAAGCTAGCTTGGGCAAAGCTCCTTTCGAGGTTCTCTATGGACGAAAATGTCAAATGCCTCTTAACTGGTCAGAAACCGGGGAAAGACAACTCTTTGGCCCGGATATGATTCAGGAAGCAGAGGAGGAGGTTCGCATTATTCGTGAGAAATTGAAAACAGCCCACTCTCGCCAAAAGAGCCATTATGACCGCAAACATAAGGCTATGACTTTTGGGGTTGACGAGAAGGCTTACCTTCGGGTTACTCCTTTAAAGGGAACCCATCGATTCGGTATCAAAGGCAAATTGGCTCCCCGTTACATTGGACCCTTTCGCATTCTTGCCAAGCGAGGAGAAGTTGCCTACCAATTGGAACTACCTCCGCATCTTTCCAAGGTTCAGGACGTCTTCCACGTTTCTCAACTCAGGCGTTGCTTCTCGGATCCTATCCGTGGAGTGGACCACGAAACGCTTGATCTCCAAGATAATCTCACATATCCGGAATATCCCGTTCGAATCCTTGATCAAGCCGAGCGTACCACTCGACGCCAAAACATCAAGTTTCTCAAGGTTCAATGGTCACACCATTCCGAGAAAGAAGCTACTTGGGAAAGGGAGCATCGTCTTCGACTTGAGTACCCCACCTTCTTCCCAACGGATCCTAAATCTCGGGACGAGATTCTTTTGAGTGGGGCTGAGTTGTCACATCCTAGCTAGTTCATGCATTAGAGTGTTGCATCACGTCTACTTTTCACAGAAACTTGAAATGGGGATGCCAGAAACCCCAGCACCCCCCTGAACACAACTAGGGTTTACTAAAATCCTTTTCAATGAACCTGAAATGCCCTCCATAAATGTTCACCATCTTTGGTCCTGGCTAAAACCTCTGCCAAAAATGGTTTCATATTTTTGGAGGCCATTCTGGATTTTTGCACCAAGCCATAAGTATTTGCATTTGGGCAATTTAAATCCTATAAATATTTTAAAATGCCCAAATAATCTTGAAGGTATTTTTAGGCTGTTGAGAATATTTTCAAATGTGCCTCTGAATATTTTCAGGATTTTCCTAAAAGGAATAGTATTTCTAATATTTCAAAACACAGAACAGAAACAAATAAAAAGGAAAACAGAAAGTAGAGAAGAAACTTACCTGGCAGCCCACCTGGCGGCCCAGCACTATGCTGGCCCATGGCCAGTCAGCTGCTTGCTCCCGCCAGAGCAGGCACAGAGGTGACGCCGGCGTGCACGAGCTCGCCACGGCGCCACCTGCTTGCCGCCTCACCCGTGGACGAGCTGGACGGCCTCCACGTCGCGCCCCCCGAGCCCCTGGACACCTCCATTCGCCCCCATCACCTCTCCCTCGCTCTCTCTCGCCATGGCCGAAGCAGCCGCCGTCGTCCCGCCGACGTAGCCGCGCCCACCGTCGTTCTCGCGTCGGCCCACCGTGTCCAGCAGCTCCGCCGACGCCTTCTCCTTCGAGCAAGTCGGGCCCCGAGCGCTCGCTTGCCCCGAAGCCACTGCTCCGACCTCGCCTTCACCGCCCACCGCCGGAGATCCCCTCCACCATCACCACCGCAGCAGTTCGCCCCCGACCTCGCCGTCCGCTCCGTCGCAACCACCGTGAGCCTGGCCACCTCCCTATCCTCTCCATTCTCCCTCTCGAGCTCCGCGAGCTCCGTAGCAACTGCACGTAGCTCACCCGCACGCGTCGCCGCCGAGCTCGTCGCCGACGAGGCTCTGGCCATCCAACGGTCGCACCACCATGGCCGTTAGCTTCACTGCATCGCCAGGAGCCCGTAGCACCATCGCACGCCCCTCGCCGTGCTCTGTAGTGACGGGTTCGACTACACCCGTACCCCGGCAGCCGCATAGCTCGTCACCGGCGTCGATTCCGGCGACCCCGAGCTCCACCACCACCACGAATCGATGCGGCTCGTTCCCAGCTGCGTGTAGATGCTCTCCGCCGCCCATTTGGTCGCCAGAGCATGGATCCCGCACCCCACCGCCGCGTCTGGCTTCGCCGGCGGGTAAACGCCGGCGCTTCCGCCCAGTTGACCAGGATTTGAGCTCCCCTGGGTCAATGACAAGTGGGGCCCGCCTGCTAATTAACCTGGGTTAGATTTAAGTTAATTCTAATTAGTTTAATTATCTAACAGTGACACTGACACAGGGGACCCACACGTCAGGTTTGACCTGGACGACCCCATTGATCGCTGACGTCATCATGACACACTGCTGACGTAATAAGTAATTTAATTACTGGAATTATTTCTATACAAGAAATTCCAGAAAATATCACAAACTTCACAAAATCATAGAAAATAATATATAGCTCTGAATGAAAAGATTTATATATGAAAAATGATCAGAAAAATCCATTCTATCCATCTGTACTGGTTTCATGCATGTTTCAGCAAATTAACCTACTGTTTAATGCAGAACAAGATAAAGCACTAAAAAGGGCCACATATGAACTTGGAATTTGAATCTTTGATCCAAAATAGTCCAAACCCATCTGGTCTTAGTTCCATTAGCCCAATACATCCATTTTGCCATGTCTCATGCATGCATCATATTGTTGCACTTTGCTTGGTGTTGATTGTGCTTCGTTGTGTTCATCGTGGTTGGTCCTGCCTCCGAGGATATTCACGAGTATCCAACTGAAGGGCAGTATCCCACCACCACTCCGTCAGGCAAGCAACCCATTGATCATTTCGATACAAACCCATCTTCTTGCTTCTGCTCTCATTTACTACATTAAGACAACGCGATTCAAACTGTTGTGTGTTGCGGTAGTTGAACCCACTTTCCTTTGCATGACCTGTCATTGCCACAGTAACTAGATGAAACCCACTAGCATGTGTAGGAGTTGATTGAGCCATGTTGTGTTCCTACAATGCTATGCTTGCTACACTTAGAGTCGTGTCAGGTCTGGCTCATCAGGGTGATGAACTAGAGTGAAAGCGTGTGTCGGTAATGAGAGTGAGGTGTTGAATACGATTTGGTAAAGGTATCGATGGGAGGCCATGTAGGAGTACATGGTGGGTTGTTTCATTGAGACCGTCCCTAAGAACTGAGAACTGTATGCGTGATTTAAGATTCAGCTACTACCACGCATTCGGCCCGAAACCAATGGACCCCCTCGGCTTCTTAATCACCCTTGTCCTCTGTCCAGGAGTTGCACGTAGTTTCTGGTGTTTGTAGTAAGCTGGAGGCCGTGGATGGCGCTGACCAAGGGGTGGGCTGTGATGCGGTAGGCTCGTAGCACGGTGTAACGAGTCGCCCGTTTGGTGTCCGGGAACCCGGCACACATCGTTTGGGGCCGTATGTGGAAACCTCGGCCGGACTCCTTGCGGATGGAACCTGAGTAGGCTATAAACCTGGACTAGAGACTTGAGTGTTTAGGTAGGCTGTGGCCGACACCCACGCTAGGCTTCCGCTTGAAGGTTGCCGAGTACATGTCGTGTAGCGAAGGTAAGTGGTTAGAGCGTGTGTGACGAAGTACACCCCTGCAGGGTATAAAACTATTCGAATAGCCGCGTCCGCGGTAAAGGACTACATGGTCGCTTATGCAGTTCATAGACAAGTAAATGGATACCACTAAAAGCCTCAAGATAAGTGTGAGTACCGCGGATGGCTCTCTCGTGGGATGACGAGGGAGGATCCACGGTGGAGTATTGAGATGGTGATTAGTGGACTCGTGTGCGAAAACTATTTTACAAGTGGTGTCTCGTAGGATAGCTTAGCCAAGAGTCAAAGCTGGCTTGCTGCAATAACTCCACTACCTTCTTGAGAATGTGCATATTGTCACATCCCTAGCTTCTGACATTGCACTAGGCTAACTTCATGTGTGCATCATGTTTAAGCTTTGAAAGAAACTTGAAATGGGGATTGCCTAAACCCTAGCATTAAAGGAATTCACTAGGTTCAACCAAAATATTTCTAGTAAATCCAAATGGCTTTAAAAAAATGTTCATCACTCTTGGAAAATGCTGGAAACAGTAACCAGAGGTGATGCACATTTTTCCATGACATATTTGGGCTCTGGATTAAATCATACTCTATTTGCATTTGGGCATTTAAATGCTATTAAATATTTGAAATGCTCAAATAATCATAAACTAAAATGTTTACTGTTGGATATATTCTAAACAGTAGCCCTGATTAGTTTCATGATTTTTGGAAATGCCCTGGCATTTTTAATAAAGCCCAGAACACAATTACAGCAATAGAAAACAGAACAGAAATTATGGAAAGACAGAAACCTCACCTGGGCCTTACCTGGCAGAAGAGGCCCAGCCCACCAGGGGCTGAGTGGTCTTCTTCCTCCTGCCAGGAGGACAGACAGGTGCGTGGCGAGCGCGCCGACGACGCCTTGCCACCTCCTGCTTCAGCCGCACGACCCCGACCCCTCCAGACGTGCCACGGAGACGCCCCGCAGCCCCTCGCCTCTCCCCCTCACTCTCTGCTCTCTCCCTCGCCCTCTGCTCCCTCTCCCGAGCACACCCGAGCGGAGCTCGTCGTCGCCGACGCAAATTACCGCGGCCACCGTCCATCCCGTGCCTCCCCGATGGGTCCAGAGGAACCGCCATCGCCTTCTGCGTCGTCAACACCAACCCATTCGACCGCGGGAGCCCTCTAGCGTCTTCCCCGAGCTCATCCCCAACCTTCGGCCGCCGGCAACCTCACCGGCGATTCGCCGCCGTCTCCGCCTCCCCGAGCACGCTGAGCTACTCATCGACCTCACTGTGAGCCCCTGTTGCTTCCTCCTCGCTCTCCCCCTCTGTTCTCGTCCCCTAGCCCCGTCTTCCGACCGAGCCCGAGAGCTCACCGCCGCCGGCCATGACGCCGCCGTGGCCACTATCACCTAGAGCTGCAACCGAGCACATAGCTGTGCTCAGCGCAACGCCCGAAGCCCAAACCCCCCTCCAGCTGCTCCTGCTGTGCTTCGCAACACCGAAACCGCCGAGAACCGAACTCCGGCCGCCGCATTCGTGCTCGCCGCCGTCGACTCAGACCACCCCAGCTCTTCCCGCTTGGCCTACTAGATGTGCGCGAGCCCCAGCTACGCGTAGGACCAAACCGCGGTCGATTTGGTCGACCGTGGGCAAATCCCGAGCCCCTCCGCCGTCCCGGGTTTCACCGGCGACGAGCCGTGGACCAAGTCCGGCGGGTCTGACCCTGCTTGACCGGGGTTTGACTTCCCCCCTGACCCACTGACGTGTGGGGCCAGCCCCTGTTAAAAGTTAGTTTAGTTTAAACCTAAACTTAATTAGGCACTGAGAGACTGACACGCGGGACCCACTGGTCAGGTTTGACCTGGACCAGTTGCTGTTGACCAGCTGACGTCACAGCGACGCAGTGCTGACGCAATTAATCCTTTTCTGGATTTAAAATAACTCAGGAATTCCAGAAAATAGTATAAACTTCTAAAAATCATATAAAATCAACCGTAGCTCAGAATGAAATAAATTATATATGAAAAATTATCAGAAAAATGCAATCTATCCATCTGTATCATTTTCATGCATGTCAAACTAAGTTATACCTGCGGTATGGGTGAAAACATGATAATGCACTATTTGAATTCATAGTTTGAATTTGAATTTGAACCTTGAGTTCAAATCAACCCAAACCTTTCTGTTGCTAGTTGCATTAGGCCAAATCACGTCATATTGCCATGTCATGATCATGCATCATATTGTGCATTGCATTGATTGTGTTCTTCCTTGTTTGCCGGTGATTGTCCCCTCTCGATAGCCGTGATTCCGACGTTGTGATCGTTGACACTAATGAAGACTCAATGCTATCTTCAGAAGTGCCAGGCAAGCATAACCCCTTGTTCATTCCGATACAATCCCACTCTCTCGCTCCTGCTCTCTTTACTGCATTAGGAAAACAACGATTCAACTGTACATGCTGCGGTAGTTGAACCCCTTATCCTCTGCATGACCTGTCATTGCCACAGTAAATAGTTGAAACCCACTAGCATGAGTAGGAGTTGTTTGAGCCCTGATGTGCCTACTCATTCATGCTTGTTTGTCATGCCTGCTACTGCTTAGAGTTGAGTCGGGTCTGATTCATCGGGGATGAATTGGAATGGTGATGAACATGTCCTACTGTGTGTGAGCTAAGTGTGTGAACACGATTTGGTAAAGGTAGCGGTGAGAGGCCATGTAGGAGTACATGGTGGGTTGTCTCATTGAAGCCGTCCTCAGGAACTGAGTTCTGTGTTTGTGATCCATGATACAGTTACTACCACGCATTGGGCCCAAAACCAATGGACCCTCTCGGCTTCTTAATCACCCTTGTCCTCTGTCCAGGAGTTGCAAGTAGTTTCTGGTGTTTGTAGTATGCTGGAGGCCGTGGACAGCGCTGACCGAGGGGTGGGCTGTGATGCGGTAGGCACGTGGCACGGTGTACCGGGCGCCCGTTTGGTGTCTCGGGAACCCTGCACACATCGTTCGGGGCCGTATGTGGAAACCTCGGCCGGACTCCCTGCGGATGGAACCTGAATAGGCGATAAACCTGGACTAGAGACTTGAGTGTTTAGGTAGGCTGTGGCCGACTCCCTCGCCAGGCTTCCGCTTGAAGGTTGCCGAGGTACACGACGTGTACATGGTGGTAAGTGGCGAGAGCGTGTGTGACGAAGTACACCCCTGCAGGGTTAATATGATCTATTCGAATAGCCGTGTCCGCGGAAATGGACTTCTGGGTTGCCTATAACAGTTCATAGACAAGTGAAAGTGGATACTCTAAAATACGCAAGATAAGCGTGAGTGCTATGGATGGCGTTCTCGTAGGGAGACGGGAGCGGATCCATAGTGGAGTATTGATATGGTGAATATGTGGACTCGTGTGCGCCCCCTCAAAAGAGTTGCTTGCAATCATAGTTCAGGATAGCCACCGAGTCAAAGCTGGCTTGCTGCAGTTAAACTCCACCACTCCCTTTGTTGATACCGATGCATAGGTAGATAGTTCTGATGTAAGTCTTGCTGGGTACATTTGTACTCACGTTTGCTTATTTTATGTTTTGTAGAGAGACGTCAGTCTCGCTAGTAGTTCCGTGTGGTCTTCGACGTTTAGCTTGATACCTCAGCTACGATCTTGTGCCCTCGGCAGGATCTAGTAAATAGTCAGGCTTCTCAGCCTTTTTCATTTGTAGATGTCTGTACTCAGACATGTTAAGCTTCCGCATGTGCTTTGACTTGTATGCTCTGAATGTTGGGTCATGAGACCCATGTTTGTAATATCTGGCTCTTCGGAGCCTAATGAATAAATACTCTGAGTCGTAGAGTCTTGTTGTGATGCCATGTTGTATTTGCACATATCAAGCATATTGTGTGTATGATTGAAATGCTTGGTATGTGTGGGATCCGACAACCTAGTTGTCTATCCTTAGCAGCCTCTCTTATGGGGAAATGTAGTCTAGTGCCTCCTTGAGCCATAGTAGTCCGCTACAGCCCGGTTCACCGGAGTCCTGCTAGCCCAGCACTACTGCTCTGGGCACTTGACTGGCCGGCATGTGATTCATATCGTTCCTGTGTCTGTCCCCTCGGGGAAATGTCACGCGGTGACATCCGGAGTCCTGCCTAGCCTGCTACAGCCCGGGTTCCCGGAGTCCTGTTAGCCCAGTGCTACAGCCCGGATTCGCACGTTGCTGACCGACACGTTCGATGTTGATTCATGTATGCCTGTCCCCATACGTTAGTGCCGCTTTGGGTTCACGACTAGCCATGTCGGCCCGGGTTCTCTGTCATATGGATGCTAGCGACATTGTCATATACGCGAGCCAAAAGGCGCAAACGGTCCCGGGCCATGGTAAGGCGACACCCGTGGAAGTACCGTGCGTGAGGCCGCAAAGTGATATGAGGTGTTACAGGCTAGATCGGTGTGACTTGGAATCGGGGTCCCGACACATATATAGTAGGATCTGTTGTAATACTTGCTGAGTACCTTTGTACTCATGTTGCTTCAATTACTGTTTTCAGACGACAACACCGCCCCTTCCGATGGGTTCTATGTAGAACTCGACGACGACGAGTGACTTGCCACCCAGGTGGTGATCTAGGCTTGTGAAGGGCCTACGTAGATAGACAGGCTTCGTCAAGCCTTCTTTCTTTCTAGTGTCTGTACCCAGACAAGTTGCTTCCGCATGTGTTTGTATGATTGTATGACTTGAGTGTCGGGTCATGTGACCCCTATCTGTATGAACATGTTATGTAAGGCTCTCTGGAGCCCTTTAAATAAAGTACTTTGAGTTGTAGAGTTTTGTTGTGATGCCATGTTGTATTTACACATATCGAGCATATTGTGTGTATGATTGAAATGCTTGGTATGTGTGGGATCCGACAATCTAGTTGTTTATCCTTGGCAGCCTCTCTTATGGGGAAATGTAGTCTAGTGCCTCCTTGAGCCATAGTAGTCCGCTACAGCCCGGTTCACCGGAGTCCTGCTAGCCCAGCACTACTGCTCTAGACACTTGACTGGCCGGCATGTGTTTCATGTCGTTCCTGTGTCTGTCCCTTCGGGGAAATGTCACGCGGTGACATCCGGAGTCCTGCCTAGCCTGCTACAGCCCGGGTTCCCGGAGTCTTGTTAGCCCAGTGCTACAGCCCAGATTCACACGCTGCTGACCGACACGTTTGATGTTGATTCATGTATGCCTGTTCCCATATGTTAGTGCCGCCTTGGGTTCACGACTAGCCATGTCGGCCCGGGTTCTCTGTCATATGGATGCTAGCGACATTGTCATATACGTAATCCAAAAGGCGCAAACAGTCCCGGGCCAAGGTAAGGCGACACCCGTGGGAGTACCGTGCGTGAGGCCGCAATGTGATATGAGGTGTTACAGGCTAGATCGGTGTGACTTAGAATCGGGGTCCTGACAGGAGGGGCGAGACTTTACACGTGTGTGGGATCGTATGAGAGACAGGAGGCATGGACACAGAAAGGAGGAGATGGAAGGTGTGTGTGTGTATGTTGTAGGCAGACATCGCTGGAGAGGTTTATCGATCGGTGTGTGTCGGAAAGGAGTTGTGGAGACTGTGGGAGAACCACCTAAAGAAAAAAATGAATGTGCGCAATGGATAGAATGCTGAGGGAGGGCGAGGGCGAGGAGGGCGTGTGCATGCACGAGAGAAAGTTAGTGCTAGCTACAAAGGTTAGAGGATTGTGTGGGTGTAAGAGACTAACAAAGATCATAATTTTATATGAAAGTGGATTCATATATTTGAATAGGAGATCATAGTGTTATAAATATATGCATGCATGAATATAGCGGTGATATGCATGCTGTCGTTTTGCACATGTTATACCATAATGTGATAATGCATGGCGTTTGCAACTCACAGCTAAATATAGAACAATCTAAACCATACTATACATCAAACAATCTCACATTTTATTTGAATTTGTGATAATGTGTGGCGTTTGCAGCTTACAACTAAATATCGAACAATCTAAACAATACTATATATCGAACAATCTCACATTTTATTTGAATTTGTGGTAATGTGTGGCGTTTGCAACTCACATCTAAATACTTGTAGGCGTAGGGGGCGGGGCACCATACATTATGTGATAAACACATTATACATACGAGACATGGTTTAGATTATGAAGATCTAGCTAGAGCTTGAAATGTAGTGTGATTTGAAATCAATATAAAGTGGATTCAAAAAGTCGAGTTTGAGTTCATATAGTACACATAGTTCATATCTAACTCGACAGTAATCATGTGGTGTGCTGTGAAGATAATACACAAATGATGGTTTAACTTGACAATAATGATGACTGTCGATATTATTAAAATAGAGAAACAAATTCAAATGGTTTGACTTCACAACAATCATTATTGTAGATCTTATTCAAATAGGGAAACGAATTCAAATTTAGTTCATATTGGAGCGGTAGTATATACGTTTGGAATGCACTAAAACGTTCATTTGAGTAGCAGGTTGCATGCATTATACACATAGCAAAATATTCTAATTGAATATAACATGAATTCAAAGTTTTGAATGGCATTTGTAGTGTGAATTGATTTGGTACAGTACACGGGACTAGACTCTCTTGTGTGGTGCGAATTGATTTATTTTTGTTTTTTCGTCGACGGAAGTGCGAATTGATTTGGTACAGTACACGTTAGGCTTGTCTGGAAATTTCAACCCGCGCCTTGTTACCCCAAAATATTTAAGATATATCTTTGTCTCGTTGTGCTCCGAAAACTCCCTCCATCTCAACCCGTGCCTTGCTATTCCAAAATTGCAACACGCGCGAAAACTCCCACAACCTGCAAAAGAACCGCCTAGCTCAAATGGGTGGGGGTACTTTCGTAACTTGCCCCACATTTCGGACAAGCGCTTCCCCAAGCCATGGTTCCCCACTCCCATCCCATCAGCCCACCCATTCGTACACCGAGGCCGCGAAAGCCCGCGAAACCCCACGCCCTCCTCCGTCCGCCACCCAGCCGGAGCCTCTTCCCCGACGACATCGTCCACAGCAACACCTCGACGTCCCTCATCCACCGTACCTGATGAGGATCCATCGTCGATCTCGTCATCCCGCCGGTTCAGCCACCCCGTGCTCCACCTCCAAGGAGCTGCCCCGACGTTCCCCTTGTCTTTCGCGCCACCTCCATTCCCACACCGCCGTCTTCACCTGCACCACCGAAAGAGCAACATCATTACCGTTTCCTCGGATGAAGCTGAGGTGTAATTGGCGCACCAAAGAGGTTGTACACTAATCACCGCATTTTCTTCTTGATTCGATCTCACGGTGCTGCCGGCGCTCGGTCCCAAGCCGACATGGCGCGGTTCCATCCACGACGGCGTCGCCGGCCCACTTCCTCCACGGTGTCGCTCCCTCGGCGGCGATGTCCACATCAGTAGGAGCTACTGCTGCTTTAGCTCTTGCTCGCGCTACTGCTCTGCTCTTGCTCTCGGTCCCCTGCCTGGTCTGCTCTTGCTCTTGCTCGCGCTGCTGCTCTCGCTCTTGCTCGTGCTTGCGATGCTGCTCCGATTTAGCTACACTTCAGTCGACTGAATCGACTTTTGTATCACTCGATTTTCAGGGGGGGCTCGCCGGAGTTAAGGAAGAACGAGCCGCAGCGGGAAGGGGGGCTCGCCGGAGAGGTACCCCACTATCTATCTTAGGGTTCAGGGTGGGGGCGGTGGTTGTCGGATGTGGGGTTCCGGCAAACCCTTAAGGTTCGAACACTGGGGTGCGCGCGAAGCCTTTCCCTCCTACTGATCTGCGCCCTAGCTCGCTAAGATATCGTAGATGAACTCGATGAAGTCGCAACACAGAAAGACACGAGGTTTATACTGGTTCGGGCCGCTGTTGTGGTGTAATACCCTACTCCAGTGTGGTGGTGGTGGATTGCCTCTAGGGCTGATGTTGAACAGTACAAGGGAAGAATAGCCTCCTGAGGTTGAGGTGTTCTTGTGGCTAGGGTAGGCTCTCGATCGGGTTGGATCAAGCTAAGATGAGATGCCTCTACTATGGTGGCTAGCTCTACTTATATAGGCCCTGGTCCTTTTCCCAAATATCGAGTGGGAAGGGAGCCAACAATGGCGGGCAAATTTGAAGGGGGACAGCTATTACAAGCTATCCTGACAAAAGCGGTCTTTGCCTGCGAAAAGCTCTGGTGGTGACGCCGTCTTGGGCTCCACGATGACCTCCGTCTTGCCGTCCTTCTGGTCCTGGTCTCGTTGCACTAATATACCAACCTTTGCTTGATGCCTCGGTACTCTTCACCTGCGCTGGCCTCCTTAGCACCAAAGAGGAAATAAGGACGCTGCCCGCGCTGGCTCCCGCCTGGTGTCGTTCGTCATGGCTCACGTCATGAGAGCCTCGTGACGTTTGCCCTGCCTTGATATCTCCGCTCCTCGTGAGCCTGCCTGGCTAGGCCACTCCAAAGGAGGTCTTGCGTCGTCCGCCTCGCGATGCTTGGACCCTCGCGAGGGTCTTGGATGCCTTGTTGATGAAGATGGGCCGTACGGCCTACTGGCTTAGCCACGCTGTGGGCCGAAGGCAGGCAAGTCTGGGGACCCCCGTTCCCAGAACACCGACAGTAGCCCCTGGGCCCAAGGTGCGCTCGGGCTTGGCTTCGCGGCTAAGCCAAGGGTCAAGTTCGGAGCACCGCGGGCCCCAAAAGCCTGTGACCTCGGTTGACGCGTGGCGGTTGATTGGACGTGGGCGTCTCCGCTTCCCCACGCTGCCTTTGAATCCGCCTAGCTATGCGGGCCCCGTGGCCTACATAGTTATTCCTCCGTCGCCTGCGCCTCGCTTCCCCAATCCCCTTGCTTCATTGAGACTCTGCTTCCCTTCTCCGATCTGACCTGCCCTCCCCCTGCTTTGTTGCCATGGCGCCAAAACAAGCGGACAAGGGGAAGAAGCCGATGTCTCCGTCAGGCGCACCTCCAGCTGTCGAGCCGACACTTGGTCGATCCCGGTTGCTCAACTATGAGGCCATGGACAAGGTGCATCTGATGCTCCCTTCCAGCTTCAACGAGTGGGGAGAGACGGTGGCTTGGCGTGTGTCTGGCACTCGCATGGCTCGGGCAGCCACCGAGGTCCCAATCTTCATAGATGCCCTCTGGGCTGGCCTGATTCCTCCCTTCTCTGCCTTCCTCAACGCGGTGTGTAACACCCCGCATGTAACTTGCCATATTTGTAACTCCGACTCTTGCCATTTCCGGCTATGTGTTATGTTTTTCCCTCCGTTGTCGGGTTTTGTCTTTCGTGTTGTTTTTTGTCATGTCATGCAATTTCATATCATGTCATCATGTGCATTGCATTCGCATACATGTTCGTCTCATGCATCCGAGCATTTTCCCCGTTGTCCGTTTTGCAATCCGGCGCTCCTATCTCCTCCGGTGCACCCCTCTTGTTTTCTTTCGTGTGCGTGTGTCAAACTTTCTCGACATGGACCGACGGTTGTCAAGTGGCCTTAATATACCACCCGGAGACTACCGGTCAAGTTTCGTTCCGGAGGTCGTTTGGTACTCCAACGGTTAACCGGGCATCCGCAAAGTCCATTTGAGTGTCCAGCAAAACCCCCCTCCAAAACCAGCCCAAAACCCACCTAACTCTCTACCATGCTCTAGGTCGTTCGATCACGATCGTGTGGGCGAAAACCGCACCTCGTTTGGAGTCTTCTAGCTCCCTCTACCTATTTATATGTGGGCATCCCGAAAACGAAATCACAGACGAACCCTAACCCTCTCCCTCCGCGCCGCGCCGGACGCGTCCGCTCCGGCCGGACAACGTCCGCCGCGCCGCCCGGCCAATCGCAGGCCGCCATGTGTCG